>NW_027460280.1:32877598-33017598 GCF_050947875.1 Dermacentor variabilis | reverse complement strand
CAGGCAGCTCCCACTGCTTTGTCTGTAACGTGGTATTTAGCCTCTCAGTTCGGACGTATGTACCGACACCAATAGGAAATATTTTGAAGGGAGGTAGGCGATTTTTTTTTTCTAAATGAAAATAATTTTCTTTTGGTGAGACTCAGTTTTTTGGGGAGTCTCCTCTGGTGAGGAACCAGGGCGACGTCAGTGCTTCATCCAGTGTCCTAACGGTCGGCGTACGACCACACTGTTGATGAAATGACGTCAGCGCAGGAGCTTGACGCAAGTTTTCCGGCAACTTAGAACGAGAAATTAGAAACGAGAAGATTTTCGCGAATACACGCAAAGTGCCTCGAACGGGCAGTCGCGCAGCAATTTTGCGTGCAATTGCGGGCTTCTTTCATGCTCGGAAAAACACATTTCTGTAGCACGTACTGAGTAACAGAAAGCTGTATCGGGAGTTTTTCATGTTGCTCTACAATTCTCTCATTGAAACTTTTCATCTCGTTATAATATTATAGAAGTTTATTAATTAATTATGTCTAATTATGTAATTAGGCAGAGTGCAAAAAATAATCTGAGCATTTCCAAGCGACGGCAAACAAGATTACCTTGGTTTTGTCTAGCGACGTGGCATGTGAATGTTTTTAATATTTGGCTCAAGTTACGTGGGACAAAAAATGTAATGCAAAAAAGGGTAACACGTGCAGAGCACAAGCCTCATGACCCACTACAAACGGGCCCAACTGGGCTAGTGCAGAGTAGGGTATAACCCCTGGTCGACGCTTGGCCAGCGTCACGACGCGTTAAACCGTCGTTTGCCGGCACTTTATTAAAGTTATCCCTATCCTATCCTAAGACGTGCAGACACGGACACAAGAGAAGTGGACAACACGAACGCCGACTATCAACTGAAGGATGCACTGAGGCGAAAAAAAGAAAGAAAAAGACACAAAACTCATCTGCGCATATTCTGCGCATTCCAGAGCATGCGCAGATGAGTTTTTGTCTTCTTTCTTTTTTTCGCCTCAGTGCATCCTTCAGTTGGTAGTCGGCGTTCGTGTTGTCCACTTCTCTTGTGTTCGTGTCTGCACGTCCTACCTTCTTTTGCATTATAAATCCTTACCAACTAGCTCAGCTTTCTGTCGTCCATATTTAGTCTTGTGAGGAAATAAAACGAACCCTCGCGCAAAAAGAAAAAAAAAAGGTAACAATAAAAGGACAACTTTTTGGGGGGTGCATTGACTTACACAGAATGGACAGCAAAGGCAATAGATTTTGTTTAAGTACGAATGAACGCAGCCGCCGTAATTTTCTGGATCGTTGCTCGTCCACCTCTGTTTGATTCACGTTTTCGGAGCGAAATAAGCAACACCTGTCGCGTATGTGTAGTAGCCAAAGCTTCAAGGCATAGTCGAAAAACTGTGTTTACGTAGTGGGGTGCTCAAATACCCGCAAAAAAACTTGCCGGCCACGCGATTCTTTTGCAATTATTTTTGTAATGAACCAGAAACTATGGACTATTTCTTTCTTTCTTGCCGGTGCTTCTCCTCCCTCCGCAGAATGTTCCTCATATTTCCAGTTGGCTATCTGAGTTTAGCACTTACAGCACCAAACATTTTGTCCTTTGGTGCCTGTCAACTAGGCAAAAGTCATGGGTCGATGATTACTGCTTTACACAAGTTCACTGAAGCGTCTGGAAGGTTACTCTGCTAGGGTACCGACCACGGGACACATTATCTTTTTTTCCTAAGTTAATGTATAGGCCCTCTCAAAATTTGTGTTTGCATTTAGGTGTCCAATGCTTCGTTTTCAATGTTTGCCTTCCCCGATTTTCGTATCTTGTTGGGTGCACTTTTCAAATAACCCAGTGTGGCCAATCCCTCCTGTGGGTGCAAGCCATGTTTTGAGGCAATCTAACCTGCAAGGTACTTATTTCATTTCACCCTAATTTATACAAAAATAATTGATAACAGTTCACAGCTGATAACTTCAACGCGCGAGAACTTCACCGCCTGATTCATCGCCGATGCCCCAGAGTGGGTTGCGCCATTTCACTAGGAAACAATAAAAAGAACAACGACGCGATTCTAGTCATTCTCGCAAGGCCTCTTGAGCGGGAGCAATGGAAGCAATGGACCGCCTCCGTTCGGCGAGAAGTTTCTTATCACGCTTTCTTTTGTCATCTCGTTGTTTGTTGCACTCGATCATGTTTGCACGGGTAAGGGATGAAGTTGATCACGGCCTACCCATGTTTTGGTTAGGTTTGTCCTCAGTGCAGCATGCGGGTTCAAGGCTGTAGCAAGCATGCGGGAAAACTGGGCACCTGGCACGTGTATGCCGAAGGGGGAGGACGAACAGCAAGCAGCAGCCTGATTCAAGCCCAGGTACCAGACAAACCCGCGGCCAGGGTAGCCGTCGCAAGCGTATGCGGCGGGGGGCGTGCGGCAGCAGGCTCAAGTTCTTCCGCGGCCAGGCTCTACGTCGTGGCCGAGAAACCGCCGGTTTTCCGACATGCGGCACACAGGCTTTGTACCGTCGTCTGTGCCGCCGTTCATGCTGACCGTCGAAATCTGCGGGCACCCCATTTCCATGGAGCTGGACACAGGGGGCCAGAATGTCAGTAATGGCCGGGAAACTATTCACGCGTACTTTCCCCGGCGTGTCCGTCGAGGCTTAGGGCGTGATGCTGCGCAGCTCCTCCGGGCAACTCTCCCAGGTCCAGGGTCAGGCACAGGTCAGCGTTCGTTTTGGCGACAGGGAGGCAACCCTACCCCTTTACTTAACGAAGGGGGTCGTCGCCGACGCTGCTGGGCCGAAACTGGATTCATGCACTGGGCGTTCGTCTGCCAGAGTACCCGGAAGCCAGCCTGCAGGTGGTGCAGAGCTGCCAAATCTGCCAGGGGCATCAGCGAGCCTCGCGTCCTGTGGAAAAGCACCCCCTGGCCGTTCCCACAGAGACCCTGGTCCCGCCTACATGTAGATTTTTGGGGGACCCTTTAAGGGCCATTGCTTCCTGGTGGTGGACGCCTTTTCCGAAGTGGGTGGAGGTTCTACCTGTCACAACTCCATCAGCAACCGCGACCATTGCAGCGCTACGACAGGTCTTCGCTGCCCAGGGGGTTGCCGGATGTCATCGTGTCCGACAATGGTCCTGCCTTCGCCAGCGCAGAGTACCTGGCCTGGCAGACGAAAAACGGAATCCGCCGGATGATGGTTCCGCCGTACCACCCTGCTTCAAATGGTGCAGCCGAGCGGGTGGTACAAACCATCAAAGAGAAGCTCAAGAAGAGCCAGACTGGGGATTTCCGTATGCAGATTGCCCGGATACTATTTCAGTACCGGACAACGCCCTACGATGTCACTGGCCGTGCCCCCTGTGAGCTTCTGCTGGGTCGGATGGTCAAGACACCCTTGGACGTCTTGCATTCGGACCTCCGATCCACAGTGATCTTGAAGCAGCTGAAGCAGAAGCTGGCTGCTGACCAAGGATGCCGTCCCGGGCCTTTGCCAGAGTCGGGAGCTCCAGTATTCGCCAGGAACTTCCGTCCTGGCCCACCCTGGTCTGCCGGACAGGTGGTGTCTCCTGCCAGCGCCTCATCGCTGCTCGTCCGCATGCCAGACGGGGCCATGTGGCACAGACACGCCGACCATGTCAGGCCTCGCCTCGGGACCTGGCCAGCCCCCTCGACGGCCACTTCTGAGTTCCAGCCCGCAGGATCGAGGACTAGCGGCAGCACCAGTCGCTTCCAGCGGAGCACCACCCACCTCGGAGGCGGCAACCGTAGCCAGTGATGCGGCACCCGTTGGACCGGTGTCGAGCCCGGCACCACTCGCAAGGCCGACCACTACGGACCCTCCGGATGGAGCGAGGCTGGCTCAGGCAGCACCTGGCGTTGCCACACCCGACGCATCAACACCGGCGCCCAGGCGGAGTACTTGACAGCGGCGGCCACCGGATCGTTACTCGCCTGGATAGCAGGCAACGCCGACCCAGCTAGGGTGGAGGACGTTGGACGCTTGTTTCTTTTATTTAACAAACAAACTGGGGGTTAAGGGGGTGTAGCAAGCATGTGACGCCCCCTCAGGCATAATGTTTGTTCGCCGCTAGGCTCGGTGGCCTGCCAAGCTCGGCAGGCCACCACACTGCCGAGCTTGGCACATTGGTCACCGCACTGCAATAAACACCGACGAGCACGGCTGCTCGCGGTCAGTCATCGTCGTTCAGCACCACCGCGCTGCGTAGCGTCCGTCTAACGGAGGGTGCCTCGAGCCCTCCCTTGTTCACGAACCCGGGTGGATCGTGACAAAGGCATCTCGTTTACGCTCTGGATACCGCTTGCCGCCTTTACCGTTTGCCGCTTCTTTGCGTGTTGCTTCTACTAGGGCACACGACTGTACAAGTGCATCGTGTTGTGTGTTTGAGCTGCTGAGGCCTGCAAGGACTGATTTTGTTGATTTTATGCGACCCGTTAAATCGTCTCACCACCTGCCACGCAGTTTTAATTTTTGGATCTATTTTATGCGTGGCTTCGCGCATGTTGTACTATTGCTAGTTGCTTCATGCAACATTGTTGTTGTGTTGTTGCTCGTTGCTTCATGCAACATTGTTGTTGATTTGTGTAAATACAAGGTTTTCGCCTCTCTTCGCTTGTTAGGGACTTAAATCACGCTGTGTTTTTATCTGAATGATTACAGGCAAATGCTCCTTTAGCAGATATATTTATTTTGCCCAGGGACATCTTCTTGCTTAGAAAATGTGTTAGAAAAGATGTAGCTCAGAGCGAGGATCGCTGCTAGCTGCTGCATATATTACTGTTCTATATTCGCAGAATATTTCGCGTCATGTTTGTGAAGTCGTTACACCTTGATACTGTCTGAGCAGACTTAGCACGCAGAATGCGTGTGCATTTTGCACTCTTTTGAGGTGCAAGAGTGCAATGCCTACGCCGTAAAGGACGAAACCCGGCCTTGTCAACAGCGCCCATGGATCTATCTATACCGTGACCGCGCTGCTTCGTCTTTAAATACTTTAAATATGTCGGGTGGCTTCTTTCTTCCATAACAACACAAAAAATATGAGCCGCCATTCCACTCTGTGGAGGTGGATGACCAACGAAGCTGTAGCGCACGCACCACACAGGGTTATACAAGGGTACATGTGTTTATTTTCATCATTTAGTAATGGAAGTGACGATAGCTTCATGATTACTGTGATGTACACTCATTGGTTCGGTTACAAAATTAGACAGATTCTTGGCCAAAGTTAAATCTATACGCGACCGTTGTTGAGTAGTTGAGTGACTTGGATTGGTGTGGCACTTCAAACGAAACTCTTCTAGCAACAACTAAGTGAACCATTTCTTGCCTGGTTTTGAAATGTCCACATTGTAATCTCCAACGATGATCACAGGGGTAGTGTCATCATGGATAACCCATGCAAAGTGCGTAGTCATGTACTTCTCGATATCACACTTGGGTGTGCCTGGATATATATACACAGTGGATATCACAATCCCGTCTTTCGTTTGTGCCGTACAGACAGCCCCACGGTCGGTGGCATCCTCCTCTTGTGAGTCAAGGGTGTACATGCGTTTGGTCCTTTGCGTGTATGGCAACGCCGCCTGCTCGTGAATCCATGTGCTGTTCACAAACGACTGCAGCATGCCCATCGACTTGAACCAACGCATCTTGATTTATTTAGTTCATTTATCATTAGTTATTATTACTATTATTGGGGGCGAAGTGCTTGAAGCTTTCTTCACCTCCACCACGGGTCGGCCCAGTTTCCACTATCTCCGGTATCGGCCCGCGCTCACCTTTCTTATTGTTGACACACAAACACGAAAAATACATGGAAATCTTTATTATTATTATTATTATTATTATTATTATTATTATTATTATTATTATTATTATTATTATTATTATTATTATTATTATTAGAGGAGGAAGAGGAGTGCTTGAAGCCTACTTCGCCTCCGCCGCGGGTCGGCCCGGTAGTGCGCTATCTCCGGGATCGGCCCACGCTTTTTTTTATTGTTGACGTACGTACGGATACAAAAATACATGAAACCCTAGCCATATACAGCGTCGCTGTAAGAAACTAATAAGTTGGTAAGGCTTTAGTAACAGATCACTAAACGAATTTCAGATTGCGAGAACTGCAGCGGGAAGAACAGTTCGTCGACGTACTCAGCGGAAGTGCCGATCGGTGGCGCAGCGCTAACTCACGCTTTTATTCACCGGTGCCTTTAGCGACTTCGTTGACTAGTGTACGCATTTGCATTAACAAATTAATAATTTCTCTTCGTGAGGCGACTTTGACGGCACTTATTCGGCGATGTCATGTGTATTAATCGGCAGCAAGATAAATACAATATGTGCCGGCATCGTGCCGTACGGAGTCGTTTGAGATATATGTGCCTGTGGCAATGATGTGTGCCTATTATTGAGGTATAGAAGCAGTACTACAGTAAGGCTAGAACTTAAACAAAATGTCGATTGCTATAACCCATTCTTCAACAAAACGAAGTGGCTACTTCACACGAGCTCCGCTTCGTATAACTGGGCTTCGTTGCGCTTGTCTGCGGGACGCACCCGGCACGTATGCAGAGTGGTTTGTCCCAAACTCTCGTAACATCGTGTATATGTCTGCTCTTATAGAGGCCTGCGCCTTTCCTGCAGCTGTCCCCGCTCAAGAAGCGGTCTGGCACCCGAACAAAGGGGGAATCGCAGCCGCGAACTTTAGCCATCGTTTTTGCAAAGTGTTGTCTCCTACTGCGTCCCGAGTGTTAATTTGGAAGCGGCCGCTAGGTGACTATCAGTGGCACCTCTGCAGGCGGTGCTCTACGCGTATCGGCGGTGTTCTACGCGTGGTCGCGAGTTAGATTCCCATCTGCCACGGCCGCATTTCTCCCTATACGGCGTCGCCCACAGCCTGTGCGTTGCTTTGGGACACTAACCCGCCCCTCACATGCCTCTCGTCGATATGACGGCCTATATATAGTAGTTAAAATATTAAGTTTCCACGCAATCTATAGGTGTGGGTTTGAATCGCTCTAACTGTATAGAACATCTTTAAGCTCTGGCGTTCCCTTATTCGTCTCACCATTTAGGCAAAAACTACAAATCTTTTTTGTCCCTCAAGTACGGCAACTTCAAAAAAAAATTCTTCAAATGTGCTGCATTGTGTGCAGTTATGACAAGGACTTAGTGGGACGCTTGCCATGGTTTGTAGGTAGCTGTAGAATACATGGCGCATTAAAACTTTTGACTAGCAAGGTTAAAATCCTTAGTTCTGCCATCTCTGCTTTTATGGCTGCGTGTTCGGTTTGCGTCATTATCTGGGCATTGTGATATGTGTGCATCATATTCGGCTCAAACTGCATTACACTCATATTTTAACCAACATTCTTCAGATGCCAGAAGGTGACGTATGGGAAAATAACTGGGAAAGAAAGCATTGTTTTCGCTCAGTCGTATTTGAAGAAATAACCGCAGGTATGCCGTTCAGCTCTCTAAGGTATTGCATTCCGGAGCAGTTTGTACTGAATATGTGTGCAGAGAAGCAGCGGAAATGTCTTCTGACTCGCTTGAACATGCCATGCGCGAACTTTTTAATTACTACATGTGCATCCAGACTACTGTAGAAATGACTTGTAAACACATTAAAACGTGAATTTCGTGCCTGAACAATGGGCTTAGATTTACCATGGTGTACTCTCGTACAGAAGACAAGCGTGCGACATTGACCAAAATTACATTATATAAACAAAGGTGTACTCGATGTCCAGTATACATCGTGCACACTTCTCATCCTGCGTGATATACACGCCTATAACCAAATGCAAGCTAGCCGAGAGCGCCGTTCTTTTCTAAATGCTCGCGTATAGCGCAACATAACCGTCCTATGGTTATGTGTTACAGTGACAGCTTTTGAGAGGAACTATAGCGTCGGTTTGAGTGAGCTTGAGTGAAAAGCTTGAGTGAGCTCCACTGTTACGATTAAGACAGTCATGTTACACGATGGACAAGTCACGTACACCTCACCCTCACTCCTGCGATCGCGCTGTACGCAAGTGCAGAAATGGAGGTCGTGCCGGCGAGTGCATGGCGCTGGTCGCCGAGCGCGTGCGCGACCGACGCAGCAGGCACACGTTCTGGCGCCCCGCCAAAGCTTGGGAAGCGACACGTTTCGAGACTCGTTTGGCGTTATCGCCAAGAACCATGTGTTCACGTCACAAGCGCGTGCCTGCACGCTTGGTCGCGATGAGGCTGCTGCGAGCTGGAGGCTAACGCAGGATCACTGGTATAGGCGACAAACACACATCGTCGACACATTCGTCCAGCACGCGCGTAAGCACTGCTATAGCGCCGTCTGCGCGGGTACCTGTGTGCACCCGGAGGTGGCCCACGAGCTCCCCGTTGCTGAGGAAGGAGACGCCACAGTAGGAGCACTGGAGGCGCTTGACCCTGACCGGACGGAAGGCCGAATTGGGCGACCGAGCCAGGCCCACAGGCGGGCGGCAAGCGTCAGGCGGCCGCGGCGCCTCGTCGACGGCGCTTCCCTCGAGGCGCGAATCCGCGCCGCCGTGCAGGTCGACGGCTGGCGCGAAGGGCCTCCAGAAGACCACGTCCTCCGCGGGGGCGCGCTGCCCGAGGGCGGTCGAGAGGCCCCATCCTTCCATGGCCAGTACGCACCGTCCCATCGGCGCCGCGGCCCGAGCGATGTGCCGCGAGCGACAACCCCTTCCCAGATTATGCTTTATGAAGGCTTATTTCGGGGCGTGAAGCCAAGCCCACCGGCGTCGATAGAGTCTCTTCTTTAACGAGCGCTTTCAGGCTCGATAAGGGAACAATAAGCGAGACGCGGGCTATCTCGCAGCTCGAGTGGCATCCTCGCGTAAAACAAGAGGCCTCGCTCTCGCTCCCCCACTGACAACCTGGTGTTTTGTCTGTTTTCACTTGCGCTCATATCGGCATCGAATTGATTGGCAGCAACTTCTCGCGCGGAACGGTCGTGGTCACGTGCGGAATGATCTCACGTCAAATGTCGACCACTTCCTGGCGCCTGCGCAGAATGATCAGTGCGCGAAATAACCGCTCCTTCCACGTGCATATCGGCAATTCGCTCTAAAGGACACATTTGTCGATTTGCTGCATATGTACGCTTGATGGACTGAGGTTTCGAGAGTCGTTGCCGTATACAATCGAAATGAGGAGGCGAGCGTTGACGCTGTCGACAATGTTATGATTGTTGCCGACTCTTGCGGCGATTCTTCGAGTCGCTATGCCTTATTTACACTATCTATAGCATGGAAAGTTGGCTAGGTTTGTTATAGGCAGCATAATAAATGTCTACCCCGTGAAAACACGGACGCAACGAAGACGTCGACAGGACGAGCGCTAGTCTTGTCGACTTCCTTATTTATTTTTTGGCTCGCGTTTTCCGAGGTAATCCGCCACGTGCAGCATCAAACTGACATGTGAAGTACGTTGTATGGTGCATACGTTTACTCGTACTCCTCAGAGTTTGTGAAAGGCATGCAGCCGCACAATGCAGTGAAAGATGACGCGACGTTAATTTGCGGTGTATCGTGTACACTATGTCACCAATAATTCAAGCATACTTTTTGCATAACAAAGAAGCGCAGACTTAAGGACCTCTGTTAACACTAGCTAAAAAGTGTAGGAGGAGGTGCTTCTGTTTCCTCTTCTAGAATCTACACGAGAAACCCGCTTCGTAATATATTCCGCACTATCACTTCTGCCAAGCTGGGAATGAAAAGCGCAAGAGGCCCAGTACATTTCTAAAGCTTATAGCTTAGAAACGTGTTGTAACCCTCGCTGTCTCTTCGCTTCTTAATTGTCCTATCTTTTGTGCAACAAAGATGCTGAAAGTGCTAGAATAGGCTAAAATTACGTACACCCGTCCCCCTAAATCTTCGGAACGGGGAATTCAGAAATAAAAAAAAAACGCCAACAGGGCGCACAATCGACGAATTTCGTCATACTTTCGCGTGCCTGCCTCGATATCTGACTACGTGCTAAGGCGGCGACGAATAAACGTTTTTCGCCGAAGGATAGAGGCGCTTCTTCTTCGCCGAGCCCAGACTGTCCAGCTTCTGTCACCAGCAAGGCCATACCTCATAAACCGGCACTTACACCCGAGCCCTAAGTGCCCGGCATGCTCGTCCAGAGGTACGGCTGAACTTCTTCTGTGGAGTTGATCTGCCTTTGATAGGACCGATAAACTTTATTGAAAGAATAATCAAAACAATCGCTAACGGTCGGGGCCCCTATAGTACAGGGTTCCGCTCGCTCTTGCCATCTTCTCAGCTCTCTGGATCAGCTTGAGCTGGTCGTCGAGGGCCGAGCTGGACAGCAGTGCCTTCCATTGCTGCCTCTTGATTTTCGCGTCATTGTGTTCTGTGTTGTGTAGCGTGCACTTCCGCGTAATGTGGAATAGTGTTGGTGTGGCCCCGCACCAGGGGCATTCATCCCTGTCGGCTGTGGGGTGTATGCAATGTAATATGGGTAGATTCGTGTGAATGCTTGTCTGGAGCTTACGCCAGTCATCCTCTGTCTTTAGTTTTCGATGGGGAGGTGGATATCGCAAGCGACTCCGTATGTGGTAGTTCACGATGGCTGCATACTCGAGGTCGACAGGGTCGGCGTGCTGAGTGCTCGGTTATGCAGGAATCATCGAGCTGCTCTGTCGGCGTGCAGGCTACCCGGGATGCCAGTGTGGCCCGGTATCCAGATGATGCATGGTTTGGGTGGTGATGTCCTCAGTGTCCTCCTTGAGTATTTTGGCTAGTACTTGTGCAGCAGGTCTTCCGATTCTTCCCTGTAGGAAGTTGCGACAGGCCTGCTGGGAATCCGTGAGGATCGTCAGTCGTTTGTTTGCGTGTTGGGTTTCGTGGATGGCTGACACGACGGCCAGCTCTTCGGCTTCCATGATCGTGCAGGGGCAGGTTGATGCACTGGAGGTAATGGCGCCTTGGCGGTAGCAGACCACTGTCACTACACCCTTGTTCTTCGTCCCGTACATGGCGGCGCACGTAAAACGGGCCGTGGTAAGGAACTTGAATGTTTTCTCCATGTACTGGGCCCTCGCTCTCTTTTTGCTGAAGTGTAGGTTAGGGTTCATGTCACGTGGTATGGGAGCAACTTGATGCCTGTCCTGGACGTGACGAGGTATCGGGCAGGTTTCTTGGGTTCGTGTTGTAGCTTGGAAGCCCAAGGTTTGTCACGATCCGAGAAATGACACTTCACTCCCTGGGCGGGTACAGACCTGGCACCCTCCAAAAGTGCATCGATCCGCCATCACACATTGGGCCCAAGGACTCACTCCGGCTTTGGCGTGCGTTTCTGGACTATTTCAGAGAAAAGGACGGGCCGGGCCGCCTCTTTGCAGAGCCGACCTCGCAACCACTCCACCTCGAGGAACAAGAGAACACCGATCCCCCCACTCCCATAGAGCACCGCTGTTCTGCCGCAAGGTTACCTATTGAATGCAGAAATAAAGACGTTGAAGAACAGTTTTTCATGGCGACCAAGAATTTGCCAACCGGCGCTCATGCCTACCTTCCGAGTCGTGCATGTGTCCTGCTTAGTATTCGTATTTACTGCTAGCTTGTAAGAGTGCTAATCACACTTGTTGGCCGTGCGCGATTAATGTGTTCCGCATGGCAGCAGCAACGCTTAGGAGAAACTGTCCCTGCGTATGCGCTACCACACAGACCCTGTTGGAAGTACTTTTAAGGCCACTCATCGTCCTTTGCTCCTCATGAACTGCTTGCGCGCGCTAACGCATTGGCGGCACGCCGGTCTATTAAATCAGTGTTCTCTTCCGTTACACTGCACGGTGTCTTTTGCCTTTCATGACAACGCGGTAGCTGGCGGACCTAGAAGCCTGCCCGCAGACACATTTCAGTACTCTCACTGCAGGAACTTACATGCCAAGAATGTCACAATCGCACTTCATGTAGTCTATCTTCTATTGTACCACTTCAGAAGAGTTGCAGAACGAAATATTTGCTTACCAACGTCGGCTTTGGAGCGCTGTTTCCGAAATTTACTGCATGGCCACGAGTAGGCACGCTGAGTGAGCTCCGAAATTTTTACAGAAGGTCGGCTCGAGTGTCAACGGAACGTATGAAGGGGAGAAACAGCCCCGATGAGAAATTCGGCAGTCAAGTGATAAAATAAGCGCCTAGTTAGCAGTACTGAGAGTTGCTGAAATCATTTTACACGGTAGAGCTTTCCTGTGCTGAGTTTGCATGCTACTCACCGCGTTCACGCTCAAATGAAAAGACCACACACTATGTTTCCTCTGGAGTTTAGTCGTGATAAAATGCAAGAAGATTGACAGTCAGGGAACAGCGAAGCGTTGCAATACAGTGTCTCCGTTGGCCATACATGAGAAAACCGTCCACATGTTTTCCTTTTTCATCCACGCATGCCTGTCGGACATTCACGACAGCTGACGCCGTTGTTTTATCGGCATGGGTACGCCCACTCTAGGCTTTTCGATCAATCGCAATTGAAATTTCAAGCTTCCGCCTGTTTTTCCGTACTTCTGCCTTCACATATGCACTAAGATAGACTCGGCGATAAACGCCAGCTAAGGCAAGAGAAACGAAAGATTTTTCATGATGAGGACCGACGACCCGGAATTTACAAGCAGCGTGGAATGATCGAAATGCACACTTCACGCGAACTTCTCAGCCTTCATCCGGACAGGAAGCAATAAAAATTGCGAAGCTCGGCTATCAAGTCCAGCAGCCCTCCCCAAGCTTATCTGTAAGGTCTGCCAGCTAAGACGTGTAGCGTAGAGTTGTTTCTCCTACGCACGCTATTTATATCGCCATGCAGACGCAACTCGGAAAAGGGGGCTAATTGTTCGCCTTTAACGCCGTAGCCTTCTTCCCAAGATAATGTGCCGCCGAATAGACAGTGAGCATTCTTGAGTACACGAGACGTGTCTGAAATGCACCAGCGAATGATGCTAGCGGGGCTTAACTGTAGCACGAAACGTGAAATCTGCATTGAGTAATTGAGTCGTTTATTCATATTCAGGACGTCGGTTGTGCTAGCATGCCCCAGGCAGTCCTTATGTGGTCGCATACATAAGAAAACGAACATGCATTTGCCCACGAAGTTAATTTATGTGGCAGTGAGTGGAACCAAACTATGACTGACGCCAACAGTGTATAATTATTTTCGCGAGCGAGTGAAATCTTCCTATATTAAAATACGAGTTGCATTCTCTAAGCGAGGCGATCCAGAAACCGGACCATCGTCAGTGCACTTGGTACTGTGCTGGATTGGCAAGGGGCCAGATGCGTTCACCTGATTCTCTGCTGTTGTGATGTTGAAGGCACAAACATCTAGTGGTTCCATGATTTAAATGCACTAGCGATGGAACAGGATCGGGAATAAAGCACATTATTGTACTGAAGGAGAAGGAAATAGAAGCATAAATACATTTCCATAAAACTCTTTCCTCGTGATAGTGTGCGCTTCGTCACATCAAGAGATCACCAAAGAAGCTGGTCATTCATGTTTTGCTTTCAAAAACTGTAACAAATTATAATTAAAACAAAAATATAACTGCTTATCTGCTTAAAAGAACAATGCATAGCCCGACGTACGGCCCAAGATCTAACCGTATTAAGGCAATAAATGCAAGCGAATGTGATTCCGCGGGAGATTTCCCGCCTTTGTGTGATATCTAGGCATGGTGCGCTTCTACTAAACGTGGCATTAAGAGTGAGTGAAAACAGTGTCGCGAAGAATGGGAACGGGCCGGCCTTCCGCAGTCTACCACGTGAGGCAGCGGTGGTGCGGATTCATGTAGGAGTTCGCGGAGCAGCGGAAGGCGCTGGCGAAGGCCGGGAAGTTTCGCAGAGGCACGTTGCACTGGAGCCGGCTCTCGAGCGAGTCGTCGCGCGAGCACTGCGAGTAGCAGAAGCTCGCGAAGAACAGCTGCTCCGCGTCGCGCTCTCGGCCCAGGGTGCTGCGTGGCGAGTGCGCGGCGGCAGCGCGGTACGCGCGGTGCAACGGCGCCAGGCTCCAAGAGGCGGCGAACACTGCCGACTCGTCCACGCCATCGATGGCGTGGGAGCGCCCTGCGCAGAGCAGCGAGATGCCGTTCTTTTCCGCAGCGGGATAGGCGGCATAAAAAGCGTCCATCGATGCTTGACGGTTTGGAGCAGGTAGCGCACCAAAACCAAGGACAAACGGGAGGGACTCACGTAGCGCTATATACGTGTGTCTCCCTTTTGTCATTGTTTTTCACGTGCCAGGTACACTAAATCGTGCAGTATCAACCCGCCCAAACCGCTACGGTTCCGCTTCGCGGATGCCTCGAGGGAACGCTGATGGCATACAGCATGCAATAAACGTGCAGTGCGTGATGGGTGACGCCCAATTTGTTCTTTTCTTAACGAGAGCGTTGAAATGAAGCGCACTACTAGATAGAGGACGGTATTCACAGAAAGTTCTTACGCTAGAATTGTTCGTAAGACAAAATTGCAGACGACAATGCAGACGACCAACGGCAAAAAGCATACTTACGAAAGAAAAGCCTCGTGAATGCGGGCCCTGTTGTTTAGATGGTCAATCGCACCGATTCCGCGCGCTCGTGTAGCACTGGCATGTCGACGTCGGTGCATGCATGTGCATTGACCAAAAATTCGCGCTCATAATTCCTGCATAGTGCCATTGAAAGGCAGGGGCATAGCGACTATACGCGTGGACAAATTTCTGTGGCGATGAATAGAAAGCTACAGAATTCGCGCACAAGGGCGCTCATGAAGAAAGTCCGAAATTCTCATTCGCGTTGGTTTAAGCTCGGAAAGAGAAACCATACACATCTTATTTAGAAAAAGCAGATAAATACTAATGCACCACTGAGTGTTAAAGTTGACGTTTATTATTATTACTTTCCTTTTTTTTTTTTTTTGCTTTCTAGGGCAAATGCGAAACCTTCAATCCTGGAAGCTACGCTAATCCCCCCATTATCTTTGACAAGCAACCAAATGCGCTGTCAGACGTTCCACCGGACCATCTTGGCGCAGTAGCATACGTGCAGAAGTTCCGCGCCAGTAGACTTCCCTTCGTTGCCCGAAAAAATTGTCCGCGAATTTTGCGACTTACTCCTGGCTATGAGCGACTAGCTCATCGAGATACCGGACAGGAGGTTCAAGTTGGTCATATGGCAGAGCACGTATCTACAACGGTGCAAAAAAAAAAAATGGATCAGATAAATGCCACGGGGGTGTAATGGCAGCTGACAAGGCGCATAAGGTATTTCAGCATTTGTAAGCGCTCCAAGAACGAGTACTTGGAACAGCGCCTAGCTGCATGCGTACAGTACTTCGCACCTGGCAGCAAGACACAGCGTGCCGCGATAGCGTGGGCCATACGCGCTGCTGTAAGCGGCAAGGATTCGGCGGCTTGCCTTGTGCTGTCACGGGGGCGTGTCCCTGGTACGTGTGGTACATGGCCACGAGGCAGTCCAGCCGGCGGCGGTACAGCGAGAGCGCGGCGCCCCGCACCCAGTGGTGGCGCTCCCAGAAGAGGGCACCGGCCAGCGCGGCAGACAGGGTGCGCGCCAGGCCGCCGAAGTTGGCGGCCGGCACGAGCGCCGGCGAGTACGTGGGGAACGCGGTGGCGCCCACCGGCACCGCGAGCACGTTGTCACCGGCGCCGTAGAGCGGCGCGGTGCTCAGCAACGGGAAGTGGTACACCTGTGCGGGTCGTCGTACGCGTGTTGTGGCTTGCGGCCAGTCCCGTCGATACGTGTGAACAAGCGTCGCTGCACAGCCTGTCGACGAGTGCCGCGAGTGCGCGCAAACTATGACAATCCTCTACAAAAAAAAAAGCGACACAATTATTCGTTCTAAAATAAGTGTTGCGCAAAGAATGTTCGGGGAAGAAACAAATGCAACAAGCACAAGACAATAAACGAGAAGAGAGGGGGTTAACCGAGGGTTCCGATTTTTATTAGTCATATCATAAGAAGCCAACAAACACTTACACCAAGGACAACATAGGGGAAATTACTTGTGCTTAATAAATGAAATACAGAAACGATAAATCAATGGAAATTAAAGTGGATGAAAAAACAACTCGCCGCAGGTGGAAACCGAACCCACAACCTTCGCATTTCGCGAGGCACAAGACAAGGCGTTCTTGTCCCTATTCTTGTTGCATCCGTTTCTTTTGAGCTGTTGTAATGTGCGCTTATCGACTCACCGACCTGCTTTTTTATTTTTTCGTCTACTAGTAGAACCAAAGCTAAGATGAAGCTTTCCGTCCAGGCTAAATTTCCCTATTCAAGTAGATATGAAGGCCGAAATGCTCTCATTAGACAAACGCTGAAGTGATTGCAATAAAATGTTTTTCATCTAAGAGAAAATGCTTAATTCTGTCAACTGTAGGACGCGAAATTCCGATTTAGGGACTCAGTATATTTGCACAAAATCGCCCACAATAACTTAAGAAGAACTGGAGCACGAAGTTTACAAATCCTTAACTCAGTACCAAAAACATTTGTTACACTTTTCAACATCAAACATCACAGTTTTGTAAACCACATCTGTTAAAGCGTCCACACAAAAGCGATGTAAGAGTTGAACGCTTCAGTAATGTTATTACTATGCTTACAAGGGTTTTGCAAAAGTCCTGCTCACCAATCAGTAGTATATTACGAGGTGTATAAAACATTAATTTCATGCGCTTTACATGCTTTATCAGGTGAAGTTTAGAGAATTGGAAACTTGGTGCTCGAGTTTTTCTTAAAGTATGATGAAATAATGATTCAAGAAGGAATGATTCTTCTTTTACGGATATGTCTTTAAAAGTGATGCCCTAAATTAGGAATTTACTTCCTACAGTCAGTAGATTTCATTTTTTTTCTTTTAATTTAAACATATCTAATCAAATTCGATGCAGTTGATGCCAAGCAAAACCATTTCTACGTTCCCACGTATTTAGATAGCAGCTCCTGCGGTAAAGTTCTGTCTTAACTCACAGATATAAGTAATGATAGAGCGTGGTGAAAAATTAATGCACGAAACAGCATAGAAGACAGCGCTGCGTGTGTACTCCCGTCGTCCAAGTTGCTTTTGATGACGTACAATAAACAAGTTTGTGCTGTCAGACTACCGTCCATATGAAATCTCTGGAGATGTCGCAATGCATGTGGCATGCTCGTTAGCATGAGCGGCTGAAGTGAAACGTCAGCGCAGTCTTCGAGCTCGTGTGGGCTCCTCGCCGTGTTTCAACTCTTCAGTTCTACCATCACCTGCTCCTACAGCTCTGTCGCGAACATGGCGCCGGCCATAGAGTTTTTCGTGGGAAGGTGTACACACCTCCGCCATGGCGGACAAGGTGAAGTTCCTCATCGCTTGACGGGCCAGGAACCAGTTGTCCAGAAACGCAGGCATCCGCAAATCGGGCACGTCTCCGAAAAGCCTGTTCACGTCATGTTCGCCCCGGACGCCTTCATGTAGTCGCATGAAGGCATTCATGTAGTCGACCGGGTAATTGAGAAGTCCGCGGAATATAATTAACATCTTGATACGACCTACATAGATCACTAAATGGCCTCGATTCAAAACAGATAATGGCAATCACTAAGACATTACAAATATTTAGGGTCCTTCGTTTTCGAGTGAAGCCTGACAATATCCGATTTTTGCACCCCGAACAAAATTTCTGAAAATCAGGTTAAACTCGATTTCTGCCCGAAGTTGGCCCTTTCGTAAAGTATAATAATAAATGCTGGGGTTACGAAACTAATGAATGCTGCCGACTTTTTGTGAGCAAGTGATGAATAGATTATTAATATTATTAATACCAATGTGGTATATGCCTCGTTTTTCCATAACACTCATGCGAAAACCAGCATTGATAAAAAATATATATATAATATATTCAGCACATGCCGGCGTTGAGTGGACGAAAGCTTGCTGCGTCTTTGGTAGCCGCGTTTACAAGAATGCGACCTAGGCACATTGCATCGCATTTTTCCGCACGTAGCATACATGCAAACCGCGTTAATGCGCTAGTAAGCGAATTGACGCAGCGATGACGTTGCTCTGTGTTGTGAACAGTAGCTGTGACGTTGAGAGGGTGTTTCCCTGGCTACGTTACGTTCAAAGAAGGATGGGTAATTTGTCTAGTTGAGATTTCATTAATTTTGTTGCAAGGACGTATATTGGGAACCAGTAGAACAAGACGACAACAGACATGGACGAAAGGCCTGACAGGTCTAAGATGGAGACAGAAATGCTCACAATGCACACGATAATGTACGTAAACAAAGGCTTGCAAGATAATCAAGAGCGCCAGACGTCTTCTGCACTACTTGTACTTTATTCCTCGGTTAAAAAAGTGCACAAAAAAAGTAAAAGAGGGATCGCCAAACTCGCATTCATTTGTTGTTTCTGTTTATGGTGGTTTATTTCAAATGTACCATAATGCCTAACAACGAGGATTAGTAGAGGTGAGTTTTTCACATGATTTGCGAGCACCTCTCTTTGCCACAACATGTTCTTGTAAGTTATTTCGCTTGTTCAAATAGAACGTTCGTGTCCAAAAGGAGCAAACTGCTCGTGTTAAGAATAATTTGTAAAACTTACCAGACAAATCCTAAACGTTGGGCCACCAGACAGCAAAACACCCGATTTCTCCCCGGTTTTTCTGTCGTACAACCAAACCTCCGACTTCTCCCCGCCGGTTTTCCTCATAAAATATAGCACCCATTTTTACCCCTCGAAATTAAAAAAAAATACTAAAAAATGAAAGAACCTACATATATTCAAGATGTCGAGGCAGCATACGTCTATATATCTTAGGAAATATCTACCGAGATTCGACAGCTACCATAATTTTTGACAATGAAAACATAAAAATACAGACTAAGAAGGGTGTCAGGCAAGGAGGCACAATCTCTCCAGCGCTATTCGCTGCATGACTGGAAGAAATATTTAAACATTTAAACAACGACTATATGTGTGTAAGGATCAACGGAGAACACTTGATCAAAGTGCAATTTGCAGAATAATTTTGTCCTGTTCAGCAACGCTGAAGATGGTTTACAACTAATCATTGAATATTTTAATTGGCAAAGTCTAAGGTTAGCGCTGAGTACTGCTGTGCAGAAAGATAGTGTTCGAGAGCATGACGGTAGAACAAGGGTTCATCCCTGGTAGTCTGCCTCCACAAGCTGCGCAGGAGTACATTCACTTAGAACACTTAGTCATAGGAAACCAGGATGATGAGGAAGACAGACGAATAAAATGGCTACGGAGCACATATGGCAGGTATTCTTAAGCCATGACCGGCTTCTTACCGTAATCCCTGAAAATAAAAGTGTGCAGTCTTTGAATTTTTACCAGTACTAGCATATGGGGAGAAAATGTTACGCGTTGCGTTACGAGACAGGAAGAAAGTGGTGTGGATTAGAGAGGAAACAGGTGCAGCCTGCTGTGTAAACAGGTGTAAAATGAGAGAAGAGATATTCGTCGCTTTTCTGCATTGAAATACACACCGGTCGTGTAACAACGCTGCAATGCGGTCATTAGAATGAAGTATTTGAATTCCAGAAGGATTATAGAGCAGAATCGCGTTGTAGTTGTTTCAGTTTCACCACTGCACCCCCCCCCCTTTTTTTTTTCTTCTGTTTAACCTACGAATGTTTTCAACGTTCTTCGGTTAAAACCTGAACGTGAAAATTTTTATCCTGACGCACCCTAATTAACGGTCAAATTCCTTACTCGGATGAGTTGTACCTCACCTGTCTACTTTGAAGCCATGATTACAGTTGCACAAGTTAGTACGGCGACGCGCTTTGACAGAACAAATGTAAGCTACACATCTAACAGCACCTATGTCGTGTCCTTTGTGCGTGCTGCGCGCCCTGTACGCTTTGGCTGCAGAACATGCCAGCACTTATGGGTTCGTTCCTTTGTGAGAAAAGTGAAGATACCACGGTGAGTGGCGGCTGCTGCGAAAGTAGACTGCTGCGAAAGTAGGCGAAAGCGCTGACACAGGAGAAATGAGGCCGGGAGATACGCCTGCATTGCTTCACTAGCGTCGCTACGTGATTCACAATATAAGCGCCGCCCGTCAAGGTGTCTTTGGCCTGCTGCAGAGCACTCCGCTCGCTGGCACAAGGCGAAATCAATATCTTACGTGTATTTCAGTGTTACAAATGCCAGTCATACACACTAACGTGAATGACCTATGCATGCGAGTAACATTTGTATAGATGACTGACGGTACGATCGCTTAATTAAGTGGCGAGTTTCAGATTATGTAACCAACTACGTAACTGTTAACTAGTACTATTGCACTGCCGGTCACATTAATGTTTACCTGGGCGTACACATGATGACGTTATTAGTTACGTGCCCGCATATTACTGATTCAGTGGTGACGCTGTAGTTCTGACAACTGGCAGGAAGAAAAAAAAAGAAGGTCGTCCCGTTTTCATGCTATGCAAGCGAAAACTGTCATTCTCCTGGTGGTCTCGCGTCAGCACAGCACTGTCACGGACGATGCTTTCGAGGCTGTCCCGAAGCTGCCTGAGGAGGGAGGCTACATTTTGACGGAGTTCCCTAGAAGCGCTGCGCGCCACGTAGGGTGCGCCCACACTGATAGTCATGAAAGACCAGACGAAATCTAAGCAGTCCTGCTGCAGGCTCTCCTCTGCCGCCTCGAATGCGAAGTACTGCACCATGGCCAGGTCGCGAGACACGTACTGGCCCAGCTGTCGAGCCACACTCCATCCAAAGCTCAATGAGAGCACGCCCGCCGGTGTCATCGTCGTGAGCCGCAACATCGCCAATAAGAGCTGAATGTTGTGCACGCGGAGAATGTCGTCTGCTGTGTAGTTCTCTTTGATCCAGTAGGCTACCCGGTTCAAAGTGTCCGTCAGGTTTGAGCCCCCCATCAAGCTGGCCATAATTATGAGGTCGTCGCGGGCTTCACTGGCCCGAAACGGAACCAGGCTATGTTCGACCACGCCGTCGGCGTACGCGATAGCTACCATGGTGTCGTTCACGCGGTCGGCAGGTAGACCAAATGCGCGCAAGTAGGAAGACAAGTACAGTTCGTACTGCGCCGTTTGCAGCATAGCGCGCTTCCGTTCGAGCCACTCGTCGAACTCCCGCGCTTCGCCGAACACAAGGAGTGGCCTGTGACGGATGTCTCGGTTGAAAGTGTCCACGCGAAAGGCGCCCCATACTGGAATGCCCCAGTAGAGGGACATTTGGACCACAACGTCGAGCACGACAACGGGCGACGGAAGAGGCCACAGGAGGCCGACGTGACGCAGGAAGCGAATGAGCGGCTCGGCCGGGCTCCGGCTGGTCTGAGCCACGGCCAGGCAAGTTTGCAGCAGCTTTGCAGCTTTGTGCGATGCCCGTTGGTTGCTGGCGGGAACGTCTAGCCTCAACAGCAGAGTGAAGGATTCGCGCACCACTTCTGCCTGAAGGACGTGCTGCGACAGAATTGAGAGCACTGTGCGTTGTCTATAATATAGTTGCATATGCTGACATCACGAAGCGATACAAGCGACAAAGGACTATATATATATATATATATATATATATATATATATATATATATATATATATATATATATATATATATATATATATATATATATATATATATTGAAGATACTGATGACACTTCCAGTCGTGTGTTCGTCACCGCCGACACCGAGATTCCTCCATACTCTGCCGCACTTGTACCCGTTTCCTGCGTTGGGCTTTCCGACTCTACAGTTCTTTTCACGCCGTCTAAGCTTGTTGCTCGCCGCCATCCTTTCTTGCTTCCTTTTGCCCTTCTTGCCATTCGACAAGGTTCGAGCGCACTTTATGTATCCAACCTGTTTCCTTGCCCTGCTAGGCTGCTCCACAATGAGTGTCTTGGTTATGCCGACGAAATCGAACCAAGCTTCCTTTACGATGTGCCTGATGACCCGGCTTCTCCTCCGGTTGACGCTCTGGCCCTTCAAGTTTCTCCTCCCACGCCGCCATGTGACCCAACGTTTTACCAGAGTATTGATCCCAACCTCACTCCAGCGCAGCACGCCCAGATCGTCCATCTTCTAGACCGCTTTCGCACGTCATTCGACCTACAACAATCTCGCTTAGGCCGTACTTCCACTGTTGTCCATCACATCGACACCGGCAACCATGCGCCTTTACGCCACAAGCCGTATCGTGTATCCGCCACGGAGCGTAGCGTGATCGCTGAACAAGTTGCAGACATGCTCCAACGCGGTGTCATACAACCTTCGCACAGTCCCTGGGCTTCTCCTGTAGTGCTGGTAAAAAAGAAAGATGGCACAATTCGCTTTTGCGTGGACTACCGGCGACTTAATAAGATCACACGCAAGGACGTTTATCCGCTACCCCGTATTGACGACGCGCTAGACTGCCTCCAAGGCGCTGAATTCTACTCATCCTTAGACTTACGATCCGGGTACTGGCAAGTGCCAGTGGCTGAGTCAGACCGTCCGAAAACGGCCTTCATCACACCTGACGGTTTATTCGAATTCACCGTGATGCCATTTGGCCTGTGTAATGCGCCTGCCACATTTGAAAGAATGATGGACAACATCTTGCGCGGCCTCAAATGGCAGATATGCCTGTGTTATTTGGACGACATCGTTATCTTTTCACCGGACTTCCCTTCCCACTTACTTCGACTTGAACGCGTCCTAAAGTGCATCGCCGATGCTGGCCTCCAGCTTAACTTGAAGAAGTGTCACTTCGCTGCTCGGCAGCTGGTCATCCTCGGCCATGTCGTGTCGAAAGAAGGTGTACTTCCCGATCCGGCGAAACTACACGCTGTTGCCCAGTTTCCCCGACCAACGACTTTGAAAGAACTGCGCAGCTTCATTGGATTAGCGTCATACTTTCGCCGTTTCATCCGCAATTTTGCCACTATAATAGCACCTTTAACGCAGCTTCTTCATGGTGGCCGCAACCTTTCAACCTGGTCACCGGATTGCGATGCCGCCTTCACAACGCTGCGTCGTCTCTTGACGTCACCACCAATCCTGCGCCATTTCGACCCCAGTGCTCCAACTGAAATACACACGGATGCCAGTGGCGTTGGCCTTGGGGCCGTTCTCGCTCAGAGAAAGGCTGGCTTCGATGAGTACGTCGTTGCCTTCGCCAGTCGTGCACTCACTAAACCTGAATTGAACTATTCTGTCAATGAAAAGGAGTGCCTGGCTATAATTTGGGCCATAACCAAATTCCGTCCGTATCTTTATGGCCGCCCGTTTGATGTCATAACTGATCACCATTCGCTGTGCTGGCTGTCATCCTTAAAAGAACCGTCCGGTCGTCTTGCTCGATGGGCCCTTCGACTGCAGGAGTATGACATTCGCGTACTGTATCGTTCTGGCCGAAAACATTCGGATGCGGATGCCTTGTCTCGTTCGCCACTAACAGACGAGGCTAGCTTCCCGAACGCCTCATTGTCCGAGTCTTCCCTTGCTGCCACGGACATTCTTCTGGAGCAGAAGAAAGACCCATGGATTGTGTCCATGCTGCGTTTTTTGTCCAGCCCATCGACACCCACTAACAATCGCGCATTACGTCGCCAAGCGCATCACTTCTCCATTCGCGACGGGCTCCTGTACCGTCGCAACTACCTCCCGGACGGCCGCAAATGGTTGCTTGTCATCCCGCGACACCTGCGTTCGGATATTAGTGCAGCGTTCCACGACGATCCCCAATGCGCGCATGCAGGGGTACTGAGGACATACGCGCGTCTACGCCTTCGTTACTACTGGCGGGGGATGTATCGATTCATCCATCATTATGTCCGCTCCTGTTTTGTTTGCCAACGCCGTAAAGATCCCCCTCGTCGTTCAACCACCCCATTGCAGCCTTTGCCTTGCCCAGCACGTGCTTTTGATCGAGTCGGCATCGACATTTATGGACCTCTGCCAACCACATCCGATGGCAATCGCTGGGTAATCGTGGCCATCGACCATCTTACGCGCTATGCGGAAACTTCCCCTTTGTCCAGCGCTTCTGCACGTGATGTCGCCTGGTTTCTCCTGCGCCACATCATCCTTCGCCACGGAGCTCTCAGGGAATTACTCAGTGACAGAGGCCGCGTCTTCCTGTCCGACGTCATCGAGGCTCTCCTCAAAGAATGCCGCATCATTCATCGCACCACTAGTGCGTATCATCCGCAGACTAATGGCATGACGGAGCGCTTTAATCGCACTCTTGGTGACATGCTGGCCATGTACGTTGCATCCGACCAAACCAAATGGGACCATGTTCTACCTTTTCTGACCTACGCTTACAACACCGCCACGCAGACTACCACGGGATTTTCGCCCTTCTTTCTCCTGTACGGACGCGAACATTTTTCCACAATGGATACTGTCCTTCCGTACCGCCCTGACTCCACGGAAACAACTACCCTATCCGAAGCTGCTGCACACGCAGAAGAGTGTCGCAAGCTTTCCCGTCTATTTACGTCAGAAGACCAGCAACGCCAGAAGCACCATCGAGAAAGTTCCAATGCCCCTGTATCCTATGCTCCTGGCTCGCTAGTGTGGCTTTGGGTTCCAGCCTCGACCACTGGACTGTCACCGAAACTCGCGTCGAAGTACCAAGGCCCATACCGCGTGATCAAACAAACGTCTCCAGTCAACTATATTGTGGAACCCCTCGAGCTACCTTTGGATCATCGCCGTCGTGGCCGCGAAATTGTGCATGCCCAGCGTCTCAAGCCCTACTATGATCCGCCTGTGCTGTCCTACCCGTAGGTCACCGGGACGGCTTCCTTTTCCGCAGGGGAGATAACTGTACTGTAAAATAGGGAGCAGTGGGGCTGTGGCTAGGAGAGAGACAACGACGACGAGAAGGAACAACCTTGTTTCGGTGCTCGGTCGGCTACACTACCTCTCGCTGCTCCAACGTTCTAGTCGCGAACGCTTACTGTTCAAAGTGCTTCGCGACAATATATATATATATATATATATATATATATTACATGTCGCGGTTTTATGACTAACACTTACGACGGTCCTACGGGGAGAAAGGAGGCAATATAGAGAGCAATCTTATTGTTTTGTGTCCTCCATTGAAATGATCCAGAAAGAGAGGCGTGCCTCCACCCCGAAGTGAAATATTACAATTGTTAGAGCAAACCTTGACAGTTACGTAGGTCTACTTCTGCATCGCATAAAATGTAGAAAACGTGCGACGTGCATGCGATGTTAGTTTATAGACGATCGATAGTCAGCCGAACTGTAGCACTTCCTCAATGGAAAGATATGAAGAAGAGACCGCAGTCTCTTGAATAAGTACTGTCTTTTCAAAATATTTCTCAAACGGCGAATACAACGTTTTTCACTGATATTTTATTGATTATATCTGGGCTGTGGAAGTTCGTTCACTGGAAAATCGGATAAGTTAGAAGCTATCATACTTCAATTTTTGTGACATATATCAGCCCGTGCTGCCTTGTAAATTTACTACTCGTAATTTGGCACTGCGCTATAGGCAATGACGATTTAAGTAATGAACACAGCGATTCATTTAGAATGAATCGTTACCAATTCACAGCTACTCTTGAAAACAAGTCGAAGTTGAGTATATCAAAGAAGTAACTTGCACGATAAAAATAACAGAGACAAGACAGGTGGACAAAAAGAAGCCCTACTACTAGCACTTATATCCTTGTCCACCTTTCTTGTCTCTGTGATTTTTATCGCGCTAAATTACTACTTCGATTATGGAAAACCAACTATAATAGCCTATCAATCAAATCTTCTTGAGTATATTGAACTGACAACAGATAGAACAACTTAAAATAGTGCCATTATGATGTGCATGTGGGTCCCAGAGGGGTCTTCTTGCCTGGCTCCTACTGAAAGTCAGCTCAGAACTCAGCGAAATGTCAGCGTCCGATGATAAGCCGTGGCAGCAGCTGCGGTATACGCTAGGACGTACAAAACAATTTGACGGCACAGTTGCTACATTCGTCAACATTCAAGGCTTTAACGATATTATCGGCCAGTCTACGACGCTACTTCGAGAAACTCTGTTGAAGTTGTACTTCCCAAAGTTAAATGCATCTCGACTACAGAGAGAGAGAGAGAGAGAGAGAGAGAGAGAGAGAGAGAGAGAGAGAGAGAGAGAGAGAGAGAGAGAGAGAAGTCATAAAGGAAAGACAGGGACGTTAACCAGGCCGAGCCTGGTAGGCTACCCTGCCCTGGGGGAGGGGGAAAGGGAATTGGAAAAGGAGAAGGAAAAGTTCACGCTTTGCACGGTTACACAGGCAAGCGTTCATTGCTGAATTAGTCAAAGGCGGTCATACAGACTGGTGCATTAAAAAAAAAAAAACGTAGCAGTGCCTTTGTAGCCTTGCACATGGCAGACGCAAGAGGCCACGGGCGCAAGATTTTCTCTGTAAAGGGCCTGTCATCTAGAAGTGCCCCAAAGCTGTCCGAAGCGCACTCCTCTCATCTTCGAATGTGGAGCTGTAACATAAGAGATGAGACGTGAGCGTGGCAACGCGCTCACCTGAACGGAGTCTTGAGAGCCCGACCACCGAGCGCACACGTACTCGTAGAAGTCCTCGCAAGGATTGGCGGCTGGAGCAGAGCTGTTGTTCAGCATGGCCGCATAACGGCCGCACTCGGGCGAGCCGCAGCGGCCGGCATCTGCCTCGGACGCGAGGCGCGCACAGAACCACACCAAAATGGCGACGCCGCACGAGACCACGGCCACCAGAGCGCCGTAGCGCTTCGCGGCCGTCGCGCGAACGGTTGTCTGGTCGCTCGGGCCTCTGTTCACTCCTACGCCAGGCTGCAACAGTGGTGGTCATGTGGGACACTCACTCGGCGGGCTGCGTCTAGGTATCGACCGTCTTAATGTCTCAAGGTGCTGCACCATGTTTTTCGTAAGTTTGGTGTCCAAAGTACCTATAGCTCAATAAAGTTGACAACCCGCCTCGGTGGAGGCTCAGCGGCTATGGTGCTGCGCTGCTGAGCACATGGTACCGGTTTCACTTCCCTGCCGCAGTGGTCGCAATCCGATGTGGGCGGAACGCAAAAAAAAAGAAAAAAAAACACTCACGCTTTGGGTGCATGTTAATAAACTCCACGTGGTCGAAATTAATCCGGTGCACTCTAATACGGTGTCCCTCAAAACCGACTCTGTATTTTGGGAACGTTCGATAGCCCCCCCCCCTTAACCCCCTCCCAAATTTATTTTATTAAGTTGAAAGCAGATTTCACGAAACCAAATTTTGTGAGTGTCTCGATTTTAGGAAAAACATTCTCATCGTAAGCCAGTGAATTTGATAATAGCCACGGAATGAACAGTTTGATGCGCACAACTGCTCAGAGTGCAACAAACCTCAAACAGGTCACAAAGCCTTGTAGAGTGAATACGTAGCAAACACATCTCAGCAAGACTATACTTCGAATGGCAGAAAGCTGAGCATGTTGGTATGGATTCACGATACGGAAAAGAAAGGCGTGCAAAACACGGTCAGAAGAACAAGGTCAGTACAAACGCTGATTACCAACTGAAAGGTATCACAGTAACGTAAGAGATGTAAAAGACAAAACCTATTAGCGCATGCTCAAAAAAAGGCAGTGCCAGCCCGTCAGTCACGGATGCGCGAGGGCCACTGCGAAAGGTAACGATATATAACATTCCTCTTTATGGAAGGTAGTCTAGGTTTTACTTAAGCACGCGCTAGCGCTATTAATGATATGCCACGCCTCGACCATAAGGCGCACTTCGTTCTTATGTCTCGATGGAACTTTACTGTCCATTGATGTTGGAGTACCTTTGAAATCACAACAGAACGAAAAATTAGACGACGTTCCGCCTGTAAACAATAGTTTATGTTCATTTAATTTGTGATTATTGCAAGAGACTGTAATTAGCCCTGCATAGATGCGACCGCAGCTAAAAGCAACTTTATAATCGACGCCTATGCTGCATTCGTCAATAATAATAATAGAAACTTTATTGCAATGGAAAATATTTGAAGGAGGGGTGGTCAGCGCCTCTCAGTCCAGGGCCCCACTGGCCTCTGCCGCCTGCCTGACCTGGCTAATTAAGGACTTTTCTCCTGCCAGGTCGGAGCGGGCGAGCTGTGCCTCCCACTGCTCCATTGTGTTACTGGTATTTCGCCTATGAGGGTGCTTAGTGCACTCCCAGGTTATATGTATTAGGCTAGGTATGCCACCGCACCAAGGACAGTTGGCCCTATAACGAGTGGGATACATGGCGTTTAGCAATATTAAATGGGGGAATACCCCGGTCTGTATTTTACGCCAATCGGCGGCCTCTTCCCCTCTAAGTTGTGGGTGAGGCGGCGGGTATTTTCTGCGGACTCCGCGCTGATGAGCAAGGATGTCTTTGGAATTTAAATTGGTGGAATTTTGTGAGGGATAGTGCGGGTTGTTGGGGTTAGAAGAGGACGCCGTCGCTCGGTTAGTGAACCCTCGAGCTAACGCGTTAGCCTTTTCGTTCCCCTGTACTCCCGCGTGGCCCGGGCACCAGAGTAGGCGATGGTGGTGGTTTAAGGATTTGGGGATTATCGCGAGGCTAGCCGCAGTCACGTGCCCCTTGAGAAACATGCGACATGTCTCCTGGGAGTCCGTGACCACGACCGAATCCCTTTGCGGAGGCTCCGCGTGAGCAAAGGGATCTACGCCTATGCTGCATTCGTCAAACTTGTTAGTATGCTTCACATTACACCTACCCGGTCCCTTTCTTTTCTCCCTTTTTTTCCCTTTCGACTGTCCTTTCTTACTCTGCACGGCGGCGCATATCTTGCTAAACTTATTGTCAGCTATAAACGCAACGTTGACCGCGTTTTAAAAGAAAATTAAATTTTGGGGCTTTACGTACACCACTGTCTGATTATGGGGCACGCCGTAATGGGGGACTCCGGAAATTTGGACAACCTGGGGTTCTTTAACGTGTACCTAAATCTAAGCAAAATGGTGTTTTCGCATTTCGCCCCCATGTTGACCCCGTATCGACTACCTACTTTACCAACTTCTATGTACCGCACGCCCAGGTTCCTCCTTCTGCCCAAGTAATACCAAGTAATTGTCTGCGTTTAATACATTTTAGCTGCGTCGGTTTTATGTAGGACAAAGACGCCGTTGGATCAATGAGAGATTAATTGAGCATAAACGATCACTAATCGGTGGAGCACCGCCCAACCTTTCAATGCAATGTCGCGATTGCAAATGTATTCCAAAATTTGCTGACAGTAGAGTTATGTCCAGACATATAGAAAAAAATCCCTGCCGATGCACTCCGTAAGGATAGCTAACCAGCGAAGCTGAAACGTGCGGTCTCGGTGTTTATCACTGGGTTAATCCCGACGGTTCATTAAACGATGGCTTGGTAGGCTGCCGCATCCTCGGTACGCGCAATTACTGCTTGCGATCGGCTGCACGAGCCTGTTCTTGTGCCCGGGCAGCAGCATCGGCACGGCGTAGACGAGCTCGTTCCCAGTTCTGCTCGCGGTGTTGCTGATCGAAAGCTGCCTGCTCCGCAGGAGTACATATGACGCGTGGCCTATCCGTTTCGGAGCCGGAGGGAAACTGCTGCGCGCCCGCTCAGCTGCGACGGAAAGCAACGACGTCACTACTGGCGCAACCAATCGCGCGCATCTCCTCTTTTTTTTTCTTTTTTCGCGCGTGCACATGGAGTTGTGCCGGAGGACTTTCCGGCGTACATGCGACAGGCGTTCGGACGGGCAAATAAGCTAGCCATGTACAGCTTCGCTGTAAAAACACTTGCAACCAACTAGATGCTAAATCCCAATACCCCCTAAATCGGGCTTTCTTGATCAGCGGTCTCTCTTCATCGGCCAATAAGCACTGCTCTTGCGGCACGCCCCCTTGTCGTGGCTCTTGCTTACGTACTCAGTGCAAAGCGAGTGCTACCCTCAAGTCTGCTTTAAGGCCTTCACACCCACCACCCCTGCTTTTGTTCTTCCTCAGGCGCGCAACTCTGTGGCTGCTGCCAGGATCAATGATGCTCGCATACCGCTCAGGTTCGAAGCGTAGCCGCGGGGAGCCGTAGCTACCTCGCTCATGGTGGCGCTCAGCCGGGCCGCGTGGGTGTCTGTGGCCCGGAGACGTCCCTGTCGCGGTTCTGTCGGCGTGTGGCGACATCGATCGCAGCCTGGGGTTGTACCAGCCAGGGAAGGAACAGCTGTGCCATCGGTTCATGGACGGTCGCAGGGCATCTTCTGCCAACCACGAGCGCTCGATCCAGAGGCGTACGCAGCGCCGTGGCTCAGAAAGGGCTCGAAACCCTGCCCATTCCTTGTTCTTGTTGTTATTCGTAGTGCTGGTGTTTCTCCCAAACAGTGCCAGTTACCCACTATGGCAAGGCAGACCGTGAAGCGGGCTGCAGGAGCGATCGAAACATTAAAAACGATATACCTAACAAACAAACACAAAACTCCTCGTTGACCCACGACAACGGTGAGCTCACGAAAACAGCTAGATAGGCTCGCCTGCAAAAAAAGTGACTGGACTCGAAGAAGAATGCTTCGCATTAAAAGTTGAGCAGAAACCATCGAAGATGATTGTCAGTGTAAACGAACGAACGAACGAACGAAAGAGCGAGCGAACGAGGGAGTGAACGTTTTCCTTGTTGAGACCGACTATCGACCAACCACAAAAACGAGCGAAAGAGGCAAAAAAAAAAGTATTACCTTTAAAACACACTACAATAAGAGTCGTATGAATAGCCAGTTATGTTTTCGCAGAAAAGAAAACTTACAGACATTAAAACGATTTCGAGAACATTAAGATGTTCTGAGAATTAGCAAATTGAGATTTTTGTAATGTTAACACGGCAATAGTGCTGTGTAACGGAGAAAGATATAAATACCAGTGTGTACGTTTTGTATCTGAAGTCAAGCATAGGGGACCCCGAAAGATAATGTAACAAGCGACCTTCAGAATGTCTCTTTCTATTGGCGCTCAATGCGAAAACGTTTTAAGTTACCTCTAAAATACCGAGTTGCGGATAGCAGAAGTGGCGGCAAATAGTACCAATAACCAGAAAAATATTATTTGCTGCACGGGTGATATGCACGCCAACTAACAAAGAACAACGAGTAATAAGTATAAACGAGAAGAGAGGGGGTTAACCGAGGGGCCCGATTTTTATTATTTTAAACGTTGTTTATTATTTTATTATGTTGTCCTTGGTGTCGGCGTTTGTTGGCTTCTGACGAGTAATAAGTATGATAGAAAAAGAAACAATACACTTTCAGATGTAATGCACATTCAAATTATAGGTTTCTGTCTCTAATATTCTCTATATACGGCTCACTTACAGTTTTTGTACACACCGCTCCAAGGATCAAATGTTTTATGTCTAGTCCGATGAGCTGCTTCAACCGTCCTTGTCGTGTAGCCCTGTCGCACATTGAACCGATCAACACGTAGAAACCGTTCGCTCTTTGACAAGATAGGCGGGGGATCAGTTTTCGAACTGCTGAGACAAAAGAGGAGAAAAAAAAACACTTGGCACGCCGAACATAGACAACAGGGTTTACCGTCATCAATCAACCCATCTGCTTTGCACAAATGAAGTGCGGTTCCTGGTGCACCTTTTCAAGCGAAGCTTGTATTGGCTCACAAGTTTCGGTGGCAATGTACAGTCACGCAAAAAAAAAACATTTGCTCCCAGAGCAGAGCAGCTGCGGGAAAGCGCATACAATATACGGCGGTTTGATTGGTTGCGCGCTCACGCAACGCACGCAACCAATCAGAGCCGTTTCGCTTCCGCCGGGGAGGGAAAGGGCAGAATAAGGTTTCGCGCACGCTGCGTTGATTTCGTTTCCGTTCAGTTCAGTCTCGGAATACAGATGGGACGGGCACGCGTTGTGCGTTCCCCCAAGGAACTGGCAGCCTTCGACGAGCGGCGGCGAGAACTCGCCCGTGAAAGGGCTCGCCGTCGGCGCGCCGATCCAGCCCTTAAGAGCTAAATATAGTCTGGCGTAGCATGAGCGCGCGCGCACGTTACGTCACTTTCACGAGAACAACAGCATCTATAGTCCGACCGATGGTTCGATGCACTGGCGCAGCCAACGCGCTCCGACGCGCCCGGTGTGGAGCGACGCTCGCCCGCGCGCCGATAACGTCAGACTATAAACGCGCTTTTAAGTAGGACGCCCGAGCCCAGGCAATGCGACAGCACCGAAAAGAGGATCCTGAGCTGAGAGAGCGGGAGGCGTAATCAATCTGGCGCCGTTACCTGTGGGTTAATTAACCGTGACGAAGGCCAGGTGCACGCAGGACAAGCTTCGCTTACCCCCACTTTCCGGTAGGGAAAGGGTTGATAATTTTTTTTTGCACTATGAGAACTCATTTTATCATTATTGTGTAAGTAAATATTTTGTTTTTCTACTCCGACTACTTACCCGTCTGTTACTCGAACGGCGATGGTGGTGTCCCGTCCGCGCGTCCGTCCGTCCATGCTTATCACCTATATGAGCTATCGTATGTGCCATGCGTTGCGGACACAGAAACAACAACCCACGAGTCGACGAAGAAGCACACATCATATCCATAGCATGATCATATCCAAGCATGATCATATCCACCAAGTTGTTGGGTGCAACGGCAATATCCTTCCGGTGTTGTGCCTTCACGCACAAGAACAAGAGCCGCACGTGAGTGGCTTAGTGTGCAACGTTCACTTTTTTTTCTTTCTTTCTTTTCTTTTTTTGTAAAAATGCACATTGGTGAGACTGGTGCTCGCTTTAATGAGAGCTTACGCCAGAACAATTCAAAAGGCATGTCTTCACACATCTTTCGGGCATGCTGTCGTTCATGTGGCTACGAGCCTTTCTTTGAAGGAGCAAAACTCAGTCAGGTACAGGGATCAAGAGGCGCACGAAATCATCTAGGATATTTACAACAGAAAAAAAATCACGACTTACCCGCAGCGGCGACCGCGGCTTTGTGCTCCTGAGCACGAGGTCGCAGGTTCAGTTCCCAGCCACGGCACCCGCTTTTCTCTGGGGATGAAATGCAAAAAACGCTCGTGTACGTAGGCTTAGGTGCACTTAAAGAACCCCAGGAGGTCAAAATTCGGAGTCCTCGCCTACGGCGCCCGTCATAAACATCTGTGCCCAGTTTCGGAACCTTAAACACCACAATTTAACTTAACTAAAAATTATGACATGCATTTTGGTTCCTTCTATCCCACCGCTTGCCTGCGACATTGATCGCCGTAAGGGGTGCACTCGTAGGTGGGGCTTTTTTTTTTTTTTTTTTTTTTGCTTCAGTCAATCAGTAGCTAGTTTAGCGCATTCTCCTGAGTATACCTCGTTTCCCGTGTGTCGCCGTCGCTCATTTGCGCTGCCATCATAATGAAAACTTTCCTTTTGTCCAAACGGACAATTCGAAACCCACCTTTTCGCAGAAATGCACCTTTCACGGTGAAGAATTCAAGTGTGGTTTGACAAAGCGTTAAGTACGCCAAGAACGGTGTACCTGGCGTTCAATATAGGGAAGTGTACTTTTCTCACTGCTATATTGTACCACTATGACCAGTGTAACATATGCACGGACGACAGACACATGTTCCTGTCCGGTTGCAGAACTCATGAGGTTACCTCGAGAACAAGCACAAGTAGCTCTGCGTTCCCTTACTATTGACGTCTTTCAACCATGTGTACTTTCCGTGTACACTTCTCAGTATCTGTGTATACAGTTGTTTCCGTAACTGTATTTGGAACCAATACCAACCATATTTGCACGCTCCATTCACAGGCACTTTGTGCCTATGTAATGTCATTCTTCATAAAGCCCCTTACTTAGGCCAAGCGTCATAGTGTAAATCTTTCAGCTGTACGGCGAGGCGGGCTAGTTTGTTGAGTAGTTTAAACCACGGCTTCGATCCCGGCCGTGGCGACCGCATTCCGGTGGGGGCGCGATGCAAAAACATACGTGTACTGTGCAGTGGCGTAGCCAGAAATTTCGTTCGGGGGCGGGGGGGCTCACGTAGCAGCTCGGCCTCCTCCTAAGAGGAAACATTAGGTCGGATGCTCCTATCTAAATAATGTAGAAGGAGAATTCATTTTTCTCGGCAACCACTGCACCAAATTTGATGGGGTTTGCTGCATTTAAAAGAAAAACTTAAATTCTGGTGATTGTTTGTTTCGAATTTTCGATTTAGATCGTCAATATTTTATTGAAAAGTGGCAAAAATCAAAAATTTTCAGAAAAAGAAACAATGTAGTTTACAACTCTGTAAATCAGCAATGAAAATTGATATCACAATTCTGTGAATTGCACATAACAGTACATCTACAGCGGACAAAACTGATATGTTACACATGAGTCTAAAAAAATTAAGTTTTATGGAACTACGGCTTTTGCAGAACCCTTGTACATAACATAACCAATTCACGTTCGATAGAAATAGACGTATCGAATTTGTCCGCTTTGAATGGTGTAATGGATGCTGTTTACAGAACCGCGATATCTGTTCTTGATGCAGATCTATTAATTTGTAAACTTTGTGCTTCTATCTTTTTCGAAGTTTCTAATTTTTCAAAATATTTTAAACAAAGTTCAGACCCTAAATCGATATTCCGCTTCCAACAGACACTAGAATTTAACTTACTCTCTCAAATGCGACACATTTCATTAAAATCGATCCAGGGCCGGGTTATCTCGGAAAAGCATTTCTGCGTTTTACATGTATCTGAATAGGCCGCTTCGGAGTTCGGACTGAGCTAAAGCTTCCTCTTAAACAATTTGCCTAGGGAACAAATACATGAATAATAACTGCATTGTCATTGCCAAAGATGCTGCAAACGAATTCTTGAACGCCACGCGCTGTCACTACAAGTAAAATATGTATTTTTTCATAAAATATTATACTCGTATGTGCCAAAAATTGTGCCCAAATAACTGCTGTGAATGCTTCCATGTTTTTGTCTATTTAGTAAATAAAGAAAATATCACACGAACTTTAGACCAGCAAAGCATTGCATGCCGCTGATATGAAAAATGCAAAGGCCATAAAATGAACAAGTTGAGGACAAATATATTAATGAAACTTTGTCATTCAAGATCCTTGTTTACATTCTTGTACATATGCAATGGCCAGTGAAAAATCTCAATGACGCTGTCAATTGTTCCAATGTATTACGTAGGAGCAGCTGTCACCGATCGTGTATCGTGAGTAATTGCACCTAAATTATAGTGGGAACAGAGAGCACGTATAAAAAGCAGGAGTTTTGCAGAATATACGAGGGCGAGTCAAATGAAAGTGAGCCAATACGAATATATGAAAAATGGGGTACTTTGTTTAAAAGTAGCCTTCCTTTGCATTCAGACATTTGTCCCATTGACTAACGATTCGCGTAATTCCCGTCTCATAGAGATCCTTGGGTTGCTACTTCAAAACGTCTGCAACTGACTTTCACGACATCGTCCGAGACGAATCTGGTTCCCTTAAGCTGTTTTTTCCGTTGCCCCAAAATGTGGAAGTCGCAAGACGACAGGTCTGAGCTGTATGGCGGATGTTGCAGCGTTTCCCGCTTGAATTTTGCTAATTTTGTATTAACCACATCAGCGACGTAGGGACGGGCATTGTCGTGGAACAAGAAGGCCCCATTCGTCAATTTTTCACGTAGTTTGTTCTTGATTGCGACACGCAGCCGATCCGGCATTTCGCAATATCGGAAACAATTGATATTCTCTCAAGATTTAGCACATTTTATCAGTATAATGGCCCCTGACGATCTACAAATTGAAGTCAACAACACATTTCCGGCGGAAATGACGGCCTTTGCTTTCTTTGAGGGTGGTGAATTCGAATATTTCCATTATAAGCTTTGCTGTCGTGTTTCAGGCTCGTAGTAGTGGCCTGATGGTTCGTCTCTGATAACAGTTGCAAACAAGAAGTCGTCACCCTTATTGTGATACCGGATCAGGTGAGTGAAGGCAGCGCCGAACATCTCTGTATTCTGGCGGGGGTTCAAAATCTTGGGCATCCATTGCGCACACAAGAGCCGATAACCGAGATGTTCATGAATTATGACGTGAACGGTGACGGTGAACCGAACCGTGACTGATGTTCACACGCTCTGCCAATTCATCGATGCTTATCCTTCATTCTTGTGTCATCAGCTCATCAACCTTTGCAATTTTGTTAGGCGTGATTGCACGATGACTCTGGCCCCGTCTGGGATCGTCTTTGCAACTTTCACGTCCTTCTTTGAACCATTTGTTCTAACGCTTCACAGTGGCCAATGAAATGAAATGTTCAATGCACACGGCAGCCATACGGTGACTAATTTCTTTTTGGGAAGCACCTTCAGCTGTCAAAAACCTCACGGCATCACGCTGCTCTACTTCTAGAGCGTCGATTACGTCACGCAACTATGTTCAACCCAGTATATGAGAGCTTTAAAGAACATTTATCCTCACACGTGCGTCTCACTTTTGTAAATGAGAGATGCCTGTGTGCTAAGCGCAGGCCTTGCAAATAATGAACAGAACCACAATTGCGCGGGGTGGGTAGGCTCACTTTCATTTGGCTCACCCTCGTACATTGGAAATGCGAAGATACAATGGAGTATGCAAATGCGAAGATACAGCTTGATAAAGCGCAAAAAAGGGCCACTGGAAACAAAGTTCACTGCACGTATACACAAAACCTCGCAACAAGATATCTAAACATACGTATAGGTCGCCAATAAATCTAAGTATCTAAGAAAAAGTCACGGTGTATAATGGGTCAAACAAGGCAAATAAACATGTTGCGCAATCAGAGATTCACAGAATCCTAGATCCCGCCCCCATTCCATCCCCCCCCCCGATGTATCACGCGCGACGGAAGGCGGCGCGCTTGCTCCTCACTTTTCTCCCTTGCGCACACAAGACTGAGCCACCATCGTCGGCTCACCCATTCCCCCCCACACCCCACACGCTTTCACTCGCACATACAGAATGCGGCGCACGGTCTCGATGTTATCGCCCTTGGACTTTATGCGGAACATGAGGGCGACGGCAGGAATGCGCTTAGAGTGTCCATATAATTGTTATTGCAACAATATAATAAGAGTATCCGCAGCTGAAGCGTCCCATGGCCCATTACTTTCCGCAGAAGAAGTAAAATAGAACTTTCACCATGCGACAATTCGCTGCGCCGCAACGTTTTTTTTTCCTATTGTGGGGCGGGGGCACCGTAACGAAAAAAAAAACGCAAAGGAAATTATGTTGGTCACAATCGAATGCCTACTTTGGGCAACTAATGTGGCTATTCAAGGAATATCGAAGAAAACACGAGACGCTTGGTCCACCAAGCACCATGCGCATACCGCTGGGTATCCTACACCGGCGAGACAACACTTTCTGGAGAGGTTGCGCTCAAGCGAACACGATGCAATCCGTCGGGTCCCCACAGTGATGGCGGCGAGCGACCATTGTTTCTTTTTCTCGTCTGCTAGCTAGAAAGCGTCCAAAACTGCCAGGCGAAAATGCATTCGGCCAGAGAAAACCGAACGCGCACCGAAGTGCGCCGCGCGGTGGTCGGGGCAACACGAGAAAAACGCATGCGCTCTGGCTGGCTCTGGCAGCCCGCGGGTAAGGGAGCGAGAACAAAAAAAATTCGAGAGGCTCAATGTGTCCTCGCGATTAAAAGTCAAAGTAGAAAAAATAAATAAGAATGTAGTTACCTTGGCTGGCTTTAGTGTCTTCACTGGATGCTTTGGCGCAGGTGAAAAAAAAAATGTTGATATTTTTTATGTGACATGACGGCACGAATGAACCACCACAACGCTTCGTCTCATCGGGCCTCGCTGCGGGCTTTGTCAACTTGTCTGATAGTGTGCTGATTTGGCTTGCCTCGTTGTATGGCCCGATGTATGACTTTGGAAAAGTTAATGCACCTTTGGCGTCAAATATTTATGGGAACATTAAAATTAGAAAGTTCCGCAATTGGAAATCTAAAGCACACGTTTGGAAATGTCAATGCACCTTCCACATCAAAAGTTTATGAGAACTTTATGCCCATAAAGGTGTCGGAATCGACATCCATGCGCTCCGTAGATTCCATGATAGAGTGTAGATTCCGCGGCCTCCGCGAGATGCCGCGGCCAGCCCGTTAGCCATCAAAACGTCCTTGAAACTTCGTGCTCGGGTGAGGCTGCTTGCGTTATGTGACTCCCGGTGCATGGGCGTTGCCGCGAAATCGAGCCCGAGCTGGCAATTTTCGCGGTGAAATGGCTTTTCGAGCGCGAAAAAGACGTTCTAGACAAAATCCAGAATGATTTCTGGCGCCGGGGGTTGCTTTGGTCGGCGGTGCATGGACAGCATGAAAAAATTTCGGGGCTGGCTGAAGCCCCATTAGCCCCCCCTCCCCCCCCCCCCCCCCCTGGCTACGCCCCTGGTACTGTGCACTGAGTGCACGTTACAAAAACCCGGGTGATCAAAATTAATCCGGAGCCCCCCAGAATACGGCGTGCCTCATAATCAGATCGTGGTTTTGGCACTAGAACCGCAAAACTGAATTTTTTTTTCTACTTTAGAGCAGTACATTAGACAGGAACACAGATACAGCCAAAGGACATTCACACACTCACTCTTGCATACACACGAACACGCGCGCGCACGCTAACGACTGTTAAGCATAAACAAATTGCAAGGAGTGTTACAGATTAAAAAAAAATTACTAGTTCTTTTTGTGCAGCTTGACTCAAGGTTAATTTGCACCTACCGTCCCCTCATAATGTGATATTGTCACGTCGTCTTGATGGTGAAGAATAAAACTGGCAAAACTCTACTTAAGAATTGAATTCCTTATTTGAGCGAACTTGTGCCCAAGCAAATCAAACACACAAAGTACAACGAAAGCGACGAGTAGTCGGTTGTCGGAATGTACAAGTCAAGAGCGCTGGCTATTTATAGATGACTCATCATACATCTCGGCGTAATCGCTGGCATGACGTACATTCTAGAATGTACAATGCCGTCCGCTGTTGTGTAGAGCGCGCGAACGGCCGGCTGGATGGATGGATGTTATGAGCGTCCCCTTTGGAATGGGGCGGTGGGTTGCGCCACCGAGCTCTTGCTATTATAATTCTCTATGTCCTACCTAGGTTAAAGAAGAAAAAAATAAAGAAAGCGAACACGATGAATTCCCATAACCAAATTTTCTGACCCCCTATTATGAACGTTTTTTTGTACATCTCCGTTTTTTGTCGTTTCCCTACTTTTCTTCCACCAATTTTCCAATCGTCTCTTACTAATCTATATTGCGGACATGTTTACTTTCCCCCTGCTCTCGCTGAACCCAAGGGCTTCAAGGAGTCCAGTGGTGCCTAATTCGACCGCTGGGCAGATATCTTCACATTCTAATGCAACATGCTCCATCGTTTGCCTAAGATTGACCGCAGCAAGCACATGCTTCTTCCTTCTTATATCTCGCTTTATAGGTGCGTGTTCTAAGGCAGCCTGATCTCACTTCGGAAAGCAATGTGCTTCCCTTTGAGTTACCATAAATTGTTTCTTTCCTGATTTCGTTTTTTCCTCTTAAGTAGTTACTCATGGCAGGTTTCTTTTCCATTGCCGCCACCCATGAGATTATTTCAGCCTCTTTGACTTTCCGCTTGACATTCTTTGTTGCAGTGTTGCTCACCCTACAGGCAGCGTACTTGCTGGTAAGCTTCCTATAAGAACTATTCCTTGTAGTTATTTTCCTCCACTGTGAATCAATGTTCTTTCGGTACAAATACCTCAACACTCTCCCAGCCCATTCACTTTCTTCAATATTCCTCAGTTTTTCTTCATAATCAATTTAACTGTGAGCTTCCCTCACTTCAAAACTTATTCCGTCCATATTACCCTGCACAGCTTCATTTGTAGTCTTCCCGTGAGCGCTGAATGCGAGGCGTCCCACAGACCTTTGGTTGCCATCGAGCCCTGATTGTACCCCTGATTTCAAGCAAACAACAGCATTTCCAAAAGTAAGTCCTGGAACCATTACACCTTTCCACATACCCCGGAGCACCTCGTACCTGTTGTATTCTCATAGCGCTCTGTGCTTCATTGTGGCTGCATTTCAATTCCCCTTCACTCTTATTGGTTTTTCCAGTGTTTCCATATATCTATTCCTTCGTTTTTCCATATACCAAGGTATTTATATTCTCTTACCCGAGGTATTTCCTGGCCCTGTATTGCCACTGTCCACTGTTTTCAGTGAATACCATAACGCCTGATTTTCTAACACTAAATTTCAAACCTAGATTCTTACAAAGCAAAATGCCGCGGCGGACGAACGACCTTGAGCCGCCGTTGCCTAGCAACGCCGCAGCCGCGCTCCAACAGATGGCGCCGCCGTCGACGCCGCTGCCGTCGCCGCTCGCTCCACCAGATGTGCTCCGCTGGGGTTAGTGCTCTAGCCACCATACTGGGGTAGAGGGAGAGGAGGCATCGCCTCACGGGGGGGGAGGGGATATACATATATGCGCTTCGCCTCAGTGTATGTAGTCGTTATGGAGAGCGCGAAAGAGACGCAACATCGACAGAACGAAGCGAGGAAGAGACAACGCGCTCAAGAGACGCCAGAAGAACGCGCCGCACGACTCGAGAAGCGTCGTAACAAAGATGCGGCTAGAAGAATTTGTGCCACGTCCCGGAGTGACTCTTCAACTGCGGAAGAGACCGCTTTGAGTTCTCGGGAGGGTCGGAATGAGACGCTGCGTAGACGTTACCTAGTCGTTGCCTAGCCTAGTCGTTACCTGAACAGTGTGTCTTGTCGTGTCTATACAATAGAGCTAAACCAAACGCTTAACCACAAGCGCAGCCATGCAGCTCTTGCTTTCGCAATTCAACTAGGATTAACCGGAGCTAAACCACAGGCAATTTTTAGTTCTTGAAATGCTTTGTCTTGCGGTGTTTAAAGGCAGGAAAGACGCTCACTTGCAACTGAGTTTATTTTGAGAAACAGGAGCGTTTTTGTGCATGCGCTGACATCGAATATTTTGAACAAAAATTAAAATTTATAATATCGCCTGACACACGAGCAGATGTCACTAGATAAAAACGACAAAGGGTTACAGCAACATCGGTACGTGCAAATGGCTTAAAAGAAACCATTCCACAAAAAATAAAACGCTTCAGAGGGAGGGGGAAGAGGGGCGCGTAGAAACATTAACCAAGAGCGAGGAACGTTAATCCTTTGTCTATGGCAGGTTGTATGTCCAGCGGGTTCCTGAACAACAGTTTGCAATATAGTGAGCGCGCGGTTTAACTCATGAACTCGGGACTTCAAAGAAGTAAGACGAAATGCTAACGCATTCCTCTCGCATTTACCGCTAACTCGCCACTGAATTTTTTTTCAATAAACATTTTATTGCGAGTTCAGGCGCCTGTCCCGTGGCTGTCTGTATGCTCCTGCCTATTTCCATTATATGCGTGATACGTACTCTTGGTGAATAAATGTTTGTTGTCGTTTTTTTTTTTTTTCAATTTGGCCACTCAAAGGAATTCCAAAACGCTGGACTGCGGTAGCTGGCATGACGGCAATAATTAATCTAGTGATACAGACAAAGCATATCGCAACAAATAAATGTCTCACACGCCGCCAAGCCTGTAAATCAAATTCTGGTATTAAAGGGACACTAAAGGTTACTATGAAGTCAAGTTAAAGAGATAAAGCAATGCTCTAGAACGTCTAAGGCGCCAATACAACCGCGAACAGAGCTTTAGTAACCGAGAAATTGAGGTAAATGCACGACACGATTTGAGACCCCCCAGCGACATTCCGGTACTGGTCCGATGACGAAGGCACTCCTCATCATAATTTATGTCACTAGTACTCAACTACTCGTATTAAAAAGACCATTTCATTAGGTTATAAGGCGGAAGAAAATGCTACTTGTCTAGTTGTATTCGATTTTAAGAAAAACAATATTTTGACGTTACCCTTCAGAAGTATTAAGGAACAGCTTCATTTTCTGGGCACTTCTTCCGAATAAGACATGATGATGATGATGATGATGATGATGATGATGATGATGATAAACATGACACCTGCAATAGGCGCTCCGGTGAGGGGCATAGAGTTTCTCACTATATAGTGAGAAACTCTATCGTGAGTGAGAAACTCTATGGTGAGTGGCTTAAGCACACGTAACAGATATATCGCAGTAGTACCATACAGAGCTGATGATGATGATGATATTCACACTATTGCCCATACCCACAACGGGATTTGCCAAGAAGCGGGCGGTGCACTTAAAATCAAATAAGATTAAGTTAAGAAATACAATATAAGAGTTAAGGAATAGAAACAGAAGAGCAATCGATCATGCAGTATTGACTGAAGATGAATGAAATAAATATCGTAAAGTACATGAGAAATTTTCAAAGAAAGAATGGTAATATGAAATTAGCGCATCTATCTTTTTGTGTTGAAAATTAAATTGCATATGGCAAGGAAAACGTATCTGTACCCCAGAGCCGAGGCCCAGATAGAAGCGATACTTTGGGATTTGTCTCCGGTTGATCACAGATACGAGAGAGAGGGGGCTGTGTTAGACCAGTCCTGTGTAAATAAAAGTTTACCTGTGGAATGCCGCATCGCAATCTCCTAAATGCAACTTCATATTGACGTGGTGGACACCTGTAAGAGTTCCAGGGAAACTGCAGACGTTGAAAGTCTGAATGCGATAGTATTGCTTGTTTTGTATACGCTTGATTAAGGCAGAATGTTTTTTTTTACTTTGCTGAAGAAACGTACGCTGTAACCGGCAAACCAGAAGTACCGGGCCATCCATGGAAGCTTTGGCGAATGAGTCAGCCATTTCATTTAAATATAATCCACAGTGACCCGCCACTCAAATTAAGTGAACTACTTGTAAATGTGGAGGGACAAAGTAATGAAATGTCAGCTATATAATCGAGTCTGTTCTCCCAGTAAGCGCTGAGCACACGGAAGATGAATCTGTTAAAACACCAGATGTCACATTTTATGGCAGTTTGTGCAGGGCTAGAACAATGGCCATTAATTCGACATTAAAAATAGGTGTATAGTCAGGAAGGCGCAGAGAGAAAGACCAGCAAACGTGCGGGGAGAACAGGCCCACTCCTGCCCGCTCGTCACGCCTGGAAGCATCAGTCGCAATTAGATATTAAATATGGGGATAACTTATGTGGTCTCCTAAAAAGCCACATAATTAACTCATGGGCAGCAGCTTAGCATTTCTTGAAAATACGTCGAGGAACTGAATGGTGAGAGTTGGCGAAAGGGCAACGTGAGGGACGACGTTGGGTACATCTATGTCGAATATTTTTTACTGTGCTTGCACGAGAAGGGATCCGTGGTATGTGTAACCGCCACCATTGGACCTCAAAAATGTCGTTCGATTCTATAACAGACACATATTTCAGTCTTCTCTGAGGAGATGTAAACAATTTTAAGAACTGTTTGTACAGTGAGCATGCGGAATCTATCTGCTGAAGCAGGTAAACGCGCTTCCTGGTAAAGCACGTTATTTTCCACAAACTTGGGAAGTCGCAGGCAATCTCGCAACACATCTCTTTCTATTATTGCAAGGTTATTAACGGGGTTAATTTTGCGCACTGCACCACCGTAAAGCAGGCCACAAATAAATTATAATTCTGTTCAAGCATACATGTTGTCGATCATTACGCAATATCGGGGATGCTCCCTGTGTCACAGTCGCTGAAGGTGAAGAAGAAGACCAGCACGGCGTGCAGCTCGGAGTGGACGCCAGCCGCGCCAGCCAGTGCACAGGTACTGTTTAGCTGTTGCAATAGCTAGCGCCGTCTTCCTATCTTAATTTAGCAAACAATTAGCTGAACCGCAGGAAGACTGGCTTCCTTAAGCTACTCCGGTTGTTGCACTCAGCTGACGCCAGGGGCTTCACTTTGTTTCGCTTCTGCACGTAGTACCACGTGGCGTAATCACCACCGCCACGGTGACAAGCATCGATTCGTCACTCGCCCGCGTCGCTTCACATCCCACGTCTTTTACTCACTTAATCTAAAGACCACACGGGGGCATCACATAGGCGCACAAACATAAACATGAAGAGCTAGTACCCTGTAATCCAGGACTATGTAACGGCGCCAGAATTACAGCATGATACAATGAAACATTTTAAGTAAACAACAACAAAAAGAAAGGCAATTCAGGACTAACAAGTGCTAACAAGAACAGGGGCCCTATAACGTAAAACTATTCCAATATGTTTCTATTCCAATCTCCTGACGTCAAATTTGCGTAACCACCAACGCAAGCACCCGGCGGTCACCCGCAGGGTTGTCTAAACAGACCAATCAAACGCTCTCCTCGTTCATAGGAGGTCACTTTTGTTTGCTTGAAAAACGAATAACGTTGCCTACACTGAGCGGCTTGTCGTATCTAATTGGCTGACAAGAGGCGAGCAGAAGGCTCAAGTGGAGAGGGATTCGATGGGGCCGAGCCACTGCACTCAAAGTAGATAACCGGATGAAGAGGGTGGTGCCGGCGGCTACGATTGGTCGGCTTTCCCTTACTTAGCTTGCGGTGGCTGGTCAAAAATCGCGGCGGCATGCAACGGAAGCTCAAGAATGACGCTAAAACGGACCCTCAGCAAAGAAGAGTTGGCAGAATGAGGGGGTAAACGTGCCGAAAGTGCTCGAAAACGTTACACGGCCACGCAAGAAGCGTTATTATATGCAAATACACCCATGCTCTCCGGCAGGTGCGAGTAGCCAGCGTCTGAGTGATCGGCGGCAGCCATCTTCTATTCCTTTCGGGACGGGGCAGCATGCGGCTATTCCGAAGCAAATTCAGTTTTGTTCGGCATAATAATGCATCTTTATCGCGTACACGTCACTTTGACGCGGTGAGTTTTTGCGGTTTTGAGACGTCGCGTGACAGGCAGGTGAAGTGGGTGCAGCCCGAAAACTTTTTACCAATAGCCGAGGGCTAATGGCGAAAAGGGGTCGAATCAGAAACATCTGTTTTTCTTTTTTCTGTCAAATCATGCATAATCAGTCTGTACACATAACATCAGATGGGGAGGTATCGCGGTTTTCGTGACGTCGCGTGACAGACAGGTGAAGTGGGGGTGGTCGAAAAAAGTTTTTGACCAATCGTGGATGGCTGATAGCAGAATTGGAATAGAAAAGTTTGGAATAGTTTTACGTTATAGCGCCCCAGATTACAAGGCGAGCTCTCTTATTTAAAAAAAATGCTGGCAGAACCCATCTTACGATGACTGTTGACCTTAACTCGATTAGGATTCAAGAAATGTAGTGGCACGTCGTACTGCTGAAGACACCTTTATTTGAAACCTGTAGTGGTCATTCCGAGATTTCCATTGCTTCGGTTACATGCGACATATAATGTATGCGGGATCGGCCCACTTTGCTATGACACTGGCTTGGCAAATCGTACAATCTACCGACTTTGCAGCATATATGACTTGTGGTTGGTGGTGCTGGCACCTTTCTACTCACACCTGTGGAGTGCATTGACTGAGCTGCGGCCTGCAACTATAGGGCACCAGCATAGTGAGAGTCACACATTAGAGTATTTTGCCTTTAACTGTAGACCTTGACAAATTATCCATGGCTCACAGTGGATGCGATGTTTTACGGGAGTTATTCCAAAGACAGATTGCAAGTGATTAGTCCGGCCATATACTGGCTCTACTTTGTGTGGGTAATCCAAGGAAAATATATGACCGGTTGGTTCAGTAAAGAGGGGAACTTTCTGATATGACAAAGTTTTCAAAAAACTGACGTCAGTGTCGTGGGCCTGCGATTCTCAGGCAAAGTTAAGGTTGAGATTGTTTTTTATTTCCGTTACAACCAATGTTCGTGAGTAGCCTTCTGCGCTGTAACAAGCAGCTTTGTACTAAACCTACTCGGGTTTCTTAATGGGGCATGTTTGATGTGGATTCAATGTTATTGAGGCGTATTCTACTTTCGAACGTTCTAACGTATTGTAGAATACGGTTGAAGCTTCGTTTCGCGTTAGCTGAGTGCTGGTTATGCCTAATAAATCCAAATGCGCTGAAATGTTTTGCAATTTCAGAATAACTCTTATTACAAATGAATACCTAAATTACTTTTTTAATCGGCACTTTTTTAATGTCTCGCGTTCTACCGTGTTCTTGAACGTAAAACAAATACGACAGATATTGTTTTAAATATATTTGCATTACTGCGGATGATATATAGTGTTCTAACATTTTCATGTAATGTTAGCACATGAAATCGGTCTATAATTTGAAGTTAACAAAGGATGACCAGATTTACATGTATTCCAGAATGACGTACGTGAGCAATTTCCCACCTATCTGGGGCCGTATTCACAAATCTTTCCGTGCCTTTTATTAGCACACGCACAGTCTCCGAACTCATTTATTTTTTCCAACGGCTGCACTCTAGATGAAAAGTTCTCTATCCAAACTTTGAGCAAAACGAGAACAAGGTGATCTTGAATTTCCAACTCCCGCCTTCCCTGTGCTACCCAAACTTTGTGACACAAGCAGTTCCAACTTAACTTTTTTCTTTAATGTGTTGCTGTTGCCCTTAAGGTTTAGGAAATTAACGGTGACTGGGCCAACACGAACCCGCGTTCGTTCTTTCTTTATATATATTATAAAAACCCACTTAGTTTGGCCAGAAATTTCTTAAAACACAAATGCTGTCACAAGTTTTTCTTTAGCTTTCCATTTTTCAAGTTCTTTTTTTCTGGGACAGCTCTGAATATCAAGGCGTTTCGCCGCATCATGTTAACAGGACCGTCTACAAATAAGCTTGACTGTTCTATTTGTTTGTTTGTTTTTAATCTCTCAAATTTTGTAACGATACATCCAACTGTACTCATTTCTTCTCAGATGCCTTTGACATCATTAAACGCCCCACAAAATCGAAAGACGTCGCCTCAAATCAGCAATATTCGTCTGTGTATGTCTTCTCTCTTGTCCACACATTCGCAACACGCGTTCTTCGGCGCAACAACACTGGGGAGCGAGTTTCTAGCACACTTTTATATAAATACATATAATTACAGCCAAATATTGTTACACAACCATGTCCCCCCCCTCCACCATAAAAATAAATAAATAAAATATGCCCGATGCAGTAAACCACCATGGTGGTTCTGATACGTTCTTTCTCTAAGCACGAGGTCGCGGATTAGATTCCCGGTCTCATTCCGAAGTGGGAGGAATGCAAAAATGCTCATGTACCTACAGATTTATGTGGTCGTTAAATAACCCCAGACGGTCGAAATTGAACCGGAGCGCTCTCACTACGGTGGCTTTCTTCATAGCCTCCGAGTTGCTTTGGAACGTTGTTCTCCATAGTTTGAAACCCGATGGGGGTACGGTATTTCGATGTTATACCCTATCACGATGACTGCATGGTTACCTGCGCGTTCCTTTCTTTCTTTTTGTGCGTGTGTGTGTGAAAGTCTATTAATTTCCATTGATCGGGTCAAGGGGACCTGTGTCGACTAACTGTTTGGAACCAATGACACAGGAAGTGACATGACTGACAATAACCACACGAGCGACCCGGAAGAGCGCGAATCTTGAAAACGCAGCACGTGCCACAAATTAAAGCACCGGCTTTGACGTTACGATTACCCAAGATTACGCTACGTAATGAGTGCTCATTATCATGCTTCATGTACACGATGGGGCACGCTGCCAGCACGCTTGTCGCCCATTTCCCACTAAACGCCTGCCCCTTCCCGACACGCAGCATTCAGTGACACGCTTGCCGGCCAACGAATGAGGACCGCTGGCGGGCCGCGGCTGCTGCTGCTGCTGCTGCTGCTGCAGACGGCAGTGCTGGCAAACGGGCGACCACAGGAGAGCTTGGTCGGCCATGTAAGCCAGCACCAAGAGCTGGCGGTGGTGTCGGGCCGCAGCTTGGTTCCCGTGCGCACGCTGGACGGCGACGTGGCCTGGGTAGAGGCGCGCTTCCTCAACGAAACGCACATGAGGAGCTTCAAGCACCAGGCCAAGCCATTTGCACTCGTCGAGAAGGTGTCCATCATCATGCCCGTTTTGACGTTCCTTGTGCCTTTCTTGGTCTGGATGTTCTGCATGGTGATCTGCCTGCATCGGTCACACCAGAGGCATTCCTACTACTGAAGATGCGTGCAGGGTTGCGCAGAAACAGCTTTTCAAGACAGTGCGACCACACGCGACAAAGGGCGCGCCCAGCTGCATGTTGCCGCTATACAATCGGGTTACCGAGCGAAGCAGTGGCATTGTACAGATCCACTCATTTGGAAGCTCCGCATAGCGGAAACCCCTACCCGTACCTGCTCCCGAAGAATAAAATCAAAACAATCCTTGCCTCGTTTTATTGAAACATTGCACAACTATCACACAACGCAGACGCTGAGAAATTGCACACGAGGTTTTTTTCGCTTGCCTTCTACGGCACTCCGGCCACACGAGGCGTCCAGACACTATATTTCTGGTTTGTCCACACCATAGCATCGGGGAGAGGAGAGCTGGATTACTGAGACACATGCTGAAAGAAAACTGCAGGCGCCGTAGAGCCCTGCCACAGCCAGATGGCTTGTGGCCTCAGTAGCCTTTGCGGGTCGGAGCACGAAAGATGCAGGTGATCATGCAGCAGAGCCAGACGAGGAAGGGTGCTAGAAATACGCTCACTGGTAGGAGTACCAATACCCAGTCCTGGAAGCCGTAGGGTCGGGCACGCTGAACGTGTGGTGGCGTCTGTAGCGATTCATTCACGAAATGGGCCTCGATCCAGTCCTTATCCCTCTCGAGTGTCTTCAGATCCACCACTTCACCCGCGGGATCGTTTGCGCGCCAGTCCAGCTCCGGAGTCGGCTCACGACTGCTGGCGTTTGACGGCGAGAAGATGAGCTGTAGCCTTCTACGCACGTTAAGGTACTGATGGCGCACCTCGTCCTCGCCACTGACTCCGTCTGAGATGTTAGTGGGTTCGCTTTCCGGGGGCCGTGCCCGCTTGTGCACCTTGCGCCGACTTCGTACCCCAGGCAGGGCAGTTAACAGGCACGGCAACGCCAGGATCACCAACAGCCCAAGGGCCGCGCGGTTCGGCATGGCGGCACGGGGACGCAGCAGCCCACGTACGTTTATATGGCGAAATGCATTGGCACGCCATGTATCATCATCGCAAAGCATTTAAGCAATACGAAAAACCTAGGCCGAACACTTTTGCCGCCGATTTTGGAGACGGACATCTCGCAACTGGTGATATATTCTCAGTATTCCTATTAACCGGACACGGCAGGCTTCGATTCCGCAATTATATGTGCTCTAATGTTATTTATTGAAACGTTAGTGAAATTTATTTAAAGGGGTCATGAAACCATACTTTTGCAATGCAACTCTTCATCTCACCATCTTCTCTGTTCATGAAACGACCACAATTTAAAATATGAATCAATTTCATGGTAGTGGACAGTATTCATAGAGCCCGGCGGTGGAAGAAGACATTGAACTAGTGCCGTCGGGCATATTTTTGAAACCAATCGATTACCATGTTAGACTGATCGTTCTCCCTCCCCACCATATCTTTCTTTTATTTCTTATCTATTATAAAATTCTTATTATTTTTTTTTCTTTTTATACCCGGTTTTCTTCTGATTATTTTTTTTCTCCACACACAAAACGTTTACTTCTAAAATTCAACGTTCAAATTGTTAACTCCCTTGTTTTTTGTTTTTGTTATACACCTAACTTAACCATCTCATTCATGGCCAATCCCCCCCTGTGGGTGTGGCACTGCCACTTAGGACAACATCGGGCATATAGGCTTGACAATGGTAGCTGCAACATCAACGCAGTCATCTGTTTAATAAATGGCAATTCTTTGTGGGCCTTCTGTTCCTACAAGTTGGTGACCACAGACATGATACCACATCACAACTGTACACGTCTACCAAGTTTCTTCTCGACGCCATGGAACCGGCCGCCAAACAACGTCTCGAAGAAAACAGAACGTCTTCCGTCGCTGCACAGAAACTTCTCGATTTCTTGCCCTCGGACTGTGAAGTCTGGTTCGTCCACATCAAGGCGCAGTTTCACTTTCACCGAGAAACATCTCAGGCGGCCAAGTACGACAACCCCGTGAGTGCGCTTAACCTGACCACTGTAGCTTTGGTCCGCAACGTTTTGCTAGCTCCTCTGCCCGATGATCAGTACGATACCCTTAAGCAGGAGTTACTACGGCGCACCACCGACTCTGAGTCGGGACGGATTCAACGCTCCTTGCATTGGAGGAACTTGGTGACAGAAAACTGACAGAGCTATTCCCCCACATGACACAACTCCTCGGAACCAGTCCATTATCAGCGGACTTGAAAATCCTTCTAGAGCAGCGTCTACCGAACCAGGTATGCATGATTTTATGTGCCTCACCTGCTACAACATCTGTCAAGGCCTTAGCAATGATGGCAGACCAGATTACAGATTCTTTCTATTCTATAATATCCACTGTTGACCATTGTAATGCACCCATTGCAACACAACCCCAGTTACAGCAGCACTTTGACGAAACCGACAGTTCAGGCATGCACCTTGCTACGCAAGTAGAGGAGCTAACTAACCAGTTGGCAGCCTTACGCTTTCGAGCAAATAACAATCAGCAGCGGCATCGCTAGCATGACCGAAACGTGTCACGCCCACCGTTTCCCATTATTTGTTGGTATCACGCCATATATGGCACTCGCGCACGGCAGTACCATTCACCTTGCAACTTTCCGGGAAACGGTCAGGCCATTCACTGATGACAGCTTGTGCTACTGGCTCTACATCAAGCCGTCTCTTCTACGTTACCGACCGTGTCACGAAAGTCCACTATCTTGTAGACACTGGTGCGGAAATTTGTGTCATTCCCCCTACTTTTCAAGATTGCAGAAGACATCGCCATGACGTGTATTTTCTCACTGCCGTCAACGGTTCCAACATTAAAACGTACTGCCAGAAATCTGTCACTCTTGACCTTGGTCTGCAACGCCCTTTTCGATAGCTATTCACCGTTGCTGATATCTGCGGGCCGATTATCGGCGCCGATTTTCTGTGGAAGTTTAACCTTCATCGACCTCCACAACTGTCGCCTTCTTGGCTCCTCAACAAACCTGTCCCTACAAGGTATCACCACGTCTGCACAACCTTTGCTTCTCGTACAAGCACACACCCAGGTACCGAAACTGTGGTCCACCATTCTGCTGGAATTTCCAGAGCTGTTCGAACCACCCTCGCCAGATCGTCCAATACTGCACAACGTCACGCACCACATTGTGACTAAAGGACCACCAGTATACGCCCGACCATGCCGCTTAGCACCAGACCGTCTGAAAATTGCAAAGCAAGAATTTAAACACATGCTCAAGTTGAGCTTTGTTCGTCCTTCTGCTAGCCCTTGGTCATCTGCTTCGCACATGTTGCCCAAGAAGACGGGTGATTAGCAACCGCGGGGTGATTACCGCGCCTTAAACAAAGTGATGATTATCGATAGGTACCCTATACCTCACATCCACAATTTGACCGCATCGCTTCATGGGTGCTGCATATTTAGCAAGGTGGATCTAGTAAAAGCCTCCCATCAGATTCCTGTCAAGCCTTCCAACATTCCTAAAACTGCAATCATTACCCCTTTTGGCATGTTTGAATACATGCGCATGCCATTCAGCCTCTGTAATGCCGCTCAAACATTTCAGCGGTTCGTCGATCAAGTACTTCATGGTCTGACTTGCTGCTTCATCTATGTAGCCGCGACATCGACGCAGTCATCTGTTTAATCAATAGCAATTCTTTGTGGGCCTTCTGTACTTACAGTATCTTTATTTATTTATTTATTTATTTATTTATTTCATTTATTTGTGAACGCCTTGGTAGCCTTGCCATATCTTGTACGCATTCGAAAAGCCGACGTTCGGGTTTACCTCACACGATTGTCTAGGCTGGGCCTGATATTGCGGCCTGGGTCAATCTAGGCCAACCGCATGAGGCGAAACCGAACGTCGGCTTTTCGAATGCGTACAGATAGGCTGACGTCATATAGGCCTCGGCCAGGTCCTCACGTTGACTGGTCGTTTGGCGAGAAACCCCAACAATGTACGCTTTGCTGAGAATAAATAACCTAACTCAACAATGCCTACAAATATGGTCGACTGTTTACTCATGTCACTCAGAGAAGCACCAATGATACACTTCGCCCGTAGGACATCCGAATCATGTCCAAATGTCCGCCCAATGAAAACACTCCATCCGCAGGACATCCCAATCATGTCATAATGTCCATGCACCGTTGTGGAGGCAAATAGGACATCTGCTGGAAGTGCAGTTTCAAACATCCTACCACGGATTTCCCAAGAATATCGCACATGGGCCTGTTTCGGATATTCTATCATGGATGTTCCAAGGTTATTCCATACGGACCTTTTTTGGCATGCATATACTTTTCCGAGTGTGAAGGAAGCCTGCGAATACATGCAAAGTACCTTCAGCGTGGCAATACTGCGTATTAGTGGGCCTCTTTCAGGCTTGGAAAAACACTTTTATGTAGCACATACGCGTGGCAATACTGCATATTCGTGGGCTTCTTTCAGGCTTGGAAAAACACTTTTATGTAGCACATATTGAGCAACAGAAAGCTGTATTCGGATTTCATGTTGCCCTACAACTTTATCATTGACACTTTCTATCTAATTATAATATTTGAGAAGTTGATTAATTAATTAAGACTAATTATGTAATCAGGTGGAATGTAAAAAATAATCTTCAAGCGAAGGCAAACAACATTACCTTGGTTCTGTCCAGCTACGTGACATTCGCATATTTTTAAATCTAGGTGCATGATAGTTGGGACTGTATATGTATATGTACTTGCTGTCATGTGTCTTGTGACTGATACATATGACCGATATATATGCGGGACAGTTTTTTTTTTTTATTTTCATGTGCCTCTAGAATCACTGATGCTGTTTTGCCTTGATGAGACCAAGACACAGTCAATAGACTACTTTCTTCTTTAGTCTTGCTTGTAGGCAATACAAGGTATTGCCTACAAGGAATGGTGTGGGAATATTAAAAAAAGTGAGAGTAAAAGATGGCAGAGGTGGTGATGTGATGTGAAGAGGCCACTACGGTCATGTGCATCATAATCTTGCCAGTGAACGCAAGCTGTTCCGTGCCTCAAAAAGTGCAACAACTCTAAACCACTCCATTGTTATATCTGCAACGTATTCCAGTTTGAATGTGTAAGTGAGCCTTTTCTTTAACACATTGCTGGTCCCTTTTTTTTCCCACTCTTTCTCAGATTCGCTAGTCAGTGCTATATTACCAAAGATGCACAGTTAGCTTGTCACGATTTCTTGCAAAAACATATACATATCAGGTCATCATCGCAGTAATCAGTACAGTGAAGACTAGTATGTTTGGCATTGATAAGCTATGTCTGTTCTTATTCACAGCGCACACTATTTTTAGTGCATGGGAGTTTCTTTGAATACTGCTAAGCCAGCAGACATGTAGACAGAAAGCAGCTTTTGTCTATTTGCCAGGGCTACATATAAACAAGGCATCAAGGATGAACTGGCTGACTGTGCAGGAAAAACGTCATTCCTCAGACAACACAAAACATCCCGTGGATGTTCCGGAAAGATCCAAACGTCCTAGCTTTTTGTGCGAAGTACTGAGGACGTCCAGAGCATCATGCCCACGATGCATTTTAAACACATCTACTGTTGGACTTATCGCAAACCTAACTTGACATATATGTGAGCAACACCCTCAGCTGATTATCCTCAGGACAATGATTTCAGGTGTGTTTATTTGGGAGCTTCATGCTTGCCCAAACGAAATTGAGCATTAGCAAAAACGAATATGAATGACACTAAAAAAAAAATATTTATAGTCTATTTTCTTTTAAACATTATCATCATTATTATTCTTATTATTATTGGTCGTGGTGTCCAAGGTGCACCAATTCCACCGACAGTTCTCTTGAAGTAGCAAAAGTAGATCTCAAAGGCTATGCTAGTGTAAGTGCATAGGTGGTGTGACACCTGAGGTACGTAGTTTGTTTGATACCAAACTGCCTTTTAATGGTGGCAAGAAACAAAGGCACAAAATTTCTGAGATATGAGAGCACCTGAAAGTGCACAAATATCCAAACGGAGCCCTACAATATGGGTTCTCATATCCAAGCTAGGTCATGCATATATGAACCTAATTTGTAAATAATGAATTACTCTCTAAATATAGTGTCAAACAGTAGTGCCTTGGAACACATTCTGGTGTACATCATCCTAAAATGGTCCTCCAATTATGAACCTGGTATGTTCTCAGTATTTACTTGGGACGGACAGACTTGATCAGGAGCTTTCTTAGGATTAGTGCAGGAAACACTTAGGATGTACGAATGTACTGATGTCGACATTCCAGAGAGTTACTGAGACTGCCTTTGTGTTGTCTGGGTTCTTCTTGCCAAAACATTAATCTATGAGACTTGAAAAAATCACACATTGTAGTGGTGACAGCCAATCATACAACAGTACACTTTACTTCATGCTGGTGGCTTGTCTAGTGCAACCTTACCGCAGCAGATGGTGCAGTAATTTTATGGTATCTAAAGGGCTAAAGCCTCTTGTTCTTGTTCTAGTGGTGCATACGGAGCTTTCATATGCATTATACGATAATGTGGGCCATTTGTCCACAGTGAACAGTCTTTCTGGTGCATAAACAAGAGCTTGAGCAAGCAAGTCTGTGTAAAGGATTGCACAGTAAATCATCTTGAGTAAAAAATTTTGTTCTCGCTTGGCACTTGAAAACCTTTGTAAAAAAAAATCAAATCAGTAAAACACCTTTTCAATCATAGGATTATAAACATCAACGCCATATAAAAGTTTGCTCCATGCCCCCCTTCACATCTTGTTGCTCACTTTCACTGAGCAGCTGCCCTATATTCAGCATGTGTCAATCTCCACTCCCTGGAGGCCTTCAGAGAAATGTGATGGAGCCTGCATCAGAGGCACTTTACACCCTGGCTGCATTCTTTGTTTGCTTCAGAATTATCAACTTAGGTCCATTGCAGGATGAAGGCCTCTCCCAGTAATCTTCAATTACTCCTACCTTCGTCATCCACCTCTATCATATGTTTGTAAATTTCCTAATCTCATCACACTACTTACACTTTATCTCCCAGCTTTTTGCAGAGCAGCAAAGGTGAAGGCCCGAGTCGTTAACGAGAGCTGGCTGCATGTTTCACAGAAGCACTCGCCCATTGTGCACTGTTAACACTTCTGTGATGCTTTTATTCAGTCAGCATTGTGCACAATGTGATCTGAGGCAATCAATGAAGCAGTCCTTCTTGTTTCCTTTCCTTTTCTAGTTGGCCGACACATTCTACTACAGCTCTTGCTGCACTGCGTGGAGTTTGTGACATGGAGTGGAATCCTGGAAAATCAGTTCAGCAGAAATCCACTAGATTTAAGAAGGAAGGAAAAGAAGCACAAAGCTACAAAAAAGGAGGGCTTCTCAGAGAGAGAGCTTCGAAGTTTTAAAAAAAATTTCTTGGTCCAGTGATAAGACCTGCAACCAATGCCACTCCAGGCCAGTCACTCTAGCATCTGAGCTAGTCAAGAGGCTAGCAAATTGCAGAGTGAGGCCAAATTAACTGTCAACTTTAAGCATAGGGACACTGAATATGGCCAATCAGTTCTTCATAAATCCCCAAGATGAAGTAAAATTCAAGCAGGAAAAATCTACCCGACAGTAGCACAAAGCTTCAAATGAAAGAAAAATGTGTGTGTGCCCTGTTTTCGTGATATTATGCATCGCACCAGCTAGTCAGTCTTCAATATAGCTAAATAAAGCTTACAATAGCTCACTCTAAGCAAAAAGCAGAACCAATACAGTGTTGGAAAAGCACCCCATGTGCAACACGAAGATAATTTTGGTTAGAATATTATATTTATTATATATTTATATGTATTACTATATTATTATACAATTATACGAGAACGAGTCCTCGGGGCACTAAAGCCAGCATGCTCAACATCGACCATTTCGGCCCGTTATATTTTGTGACTGAAGTAAACTAGGAAACATATAGCGTCCATGTTTCTCCCGACACAAGAGTACTTCCATACAATATGTATTTGTTTTTGAAAATGACTTTTTTTCAAAAGACTTATTTAACTATTTTTTTATTGTCTTCTATTTTTTGTAGGAACAACCTTTTCCAGGAATGCTGCAGAGGCAACTTTCTATACTTGACACTCGGATTTTCAAGTTTTTGTATGAAATAGAAAACGTGCAAAGGCACATCAATGTTACAAAATTTACTCATTTGCTTGGAATTCTTGAATGCTTTTTTTCTTTTGTGGACAGCATAAAAAATGTGTAGAAGTTATTTACATTTATACGAACCGAAACAAGCAGAAAATGTTTTCAACCCAACTTTTTTGGTTTGTATTGTATTGTCGGAAAATATTGCACGAAGCGGTAGCATATGATGCCCACGGAACCACTTTCAAATATCTTTTTGCTGCACTGGGAACGCTTTTTGGGAATCAAATTTTAGGTTCTGTGCAGTTTGAATAGGGAAACATAAAAAAGACAGACAAAATAAAAATACCAAGCAGACATGCATGTTTGATCTCTCGTGGAATCACCCTTTGGCTACTGCATTATTTTTGAAGTGCTTGTAGCTAACAACGCTAATGCAATAAAGCAAATGTAGACACAAATGGTACATGAATACATGCCTTTATTAAAACGAACTGTACCTGCAGCTGCTAAACAAATCTTTTTGTTCCTCCACGTCAGGCAACCAATCAATACCAAGTCACATGCCTGTTCTATATATACAAGCCATCTGTGCTTCCAATGAGAACTTTGGATTAAGCTGTGGTGTACAATGACGAGTATAATTCAGCAATGTGTTTACACCGTAAAAGAACATGCAAAAGTGCATAAAGTGGGGACTCTGCAATAAATAGTGAAAATCACATTGCTTCATCTTAAAAAGCACAGAATGCTGTGAACAGAGTATACACACGTGCAAAGTTACTATTTATATTTAAGGTTCTGTACAGAGCCCAGCTTATCACAACACAGCTTGCAACCAGTGCTCATGTTGCTGCATGACATTTTGAGATAGGAAGTGTATGTCAAAGCACCTTATGACAAGAATTCACTGCATAAACAGTAGCCTGTCTGGCATGGCAGTTAGATGCATTGAGATTACTTTAGCAATGGGATTTTGCAAATCAATGAAAAAGCAGATGCACAAATCCATAGTCATGACTCAAACCAACAGCTTCCTCTGCCACAACGTATTCCTAGTTTCTTGCACTGCTGCCAAGCACAATAAGCACTTGATGAAGACACTGCGAAAAGACAACAATAGAGTTTGAACTTATCTGTAAACTTGTTACCATCTCCGCATGACCGAATTACTGGAGCCATGTTACCTTGCTTCAAATTAGAAAGCACAGAATGCTACGAACACAGTACACACCCAGGGAGACTCACTATTTATATTTGTGGTTCTGTTTAGAGCCAAGCTTATCACAACACAGTTACAAATGCTCAGCTGTTTAAGAATAATGTAGTGTAGGTGGGCTATAGCAGAGCTGGTAGCAACATCTTGTGACACTTCGTGCAATTGCAATACATTTGAAACATTTTTATGTTCTGTAAGCATTTTTGAAGGAAAATCATAAAAGCACTGCATGTTAATGATTAAATCACTAATCACTACCAATGCTTTAAAACAGAAGCTAAGAGGAAGCTTTAGCTCGGGTGCTTCTATCTAAATGCATGTAAAAGGAGAATTCATTTTTCTCGGCAACGAATGCACCAAATTTGACGATGATTGTTGCATTTAAAAGAAAAACGTAAAATCTAGTGACTGTTCGTTTCGAATTTTTTATTTAGGTCATCAATTTTTTGTAAAAGATTGGCAAAAATCGCAAATTTTCAGGAAATGAAACTATCAAGTTTAAGACTCTGGTAACTCGGCAACGAAAAATTATATCACAATTCTGTGAATTGCATCTAATAGTACTTCTAAAGCGGACAAAATTGATATGTTGTACATAAATCCTAAAAAATTTTGTGATATGGAAATCAAGCTTTTGCAGAACCTTTGTACAAAACGTAACAAATTTAGGTAAAATATAAAATGACATATCAAATTTGTCCGCTTTCAGTGACCTAGTGGATACCGTTTACAGAACGGTGATATCTGTTCTTGATGCAGAGCTATTGTTTTGTAAGCTTCGTGCATCTATGTTTTCAAACTTTCTAATATTTGAAAATCACTTTAACAAAATTTAGGCTCTAAATCGAAATCCCGCTTCCAACAGTCACTAGAATTTAACTTTCTCTCTCAAATGCAACCAATTTCATTAAAATCGGTCCAGGGGTTATATCAGAAAAACGTTTTTGCGTTTTACATGTATTTGAATAGGCCGCGTCGGAGTTGAGCCTGAGCTAAAGCTTCCTCTTAAGTAGAATGTAATAGATCACTGCATTATAAGCTTGGTTTGCCCTCTGGTTAAACTCGGCGTCATAAATGTTGTTACCAGTATTGTTGCTGTTGTATACCTGGTACTCCAGTAACCTGGTTATCTGCAATCGCTAATATGTTTACGGACAAGCTAAAACTCTTTACTGCTGCATTTGTTGTTTTGCCTGCAGTACATCGGAACATGGAATGGAATGTGCACATTATTGTTTCTTTGACAAGATATGCACTGAAGAAAAAGAATACTGCTCAGTCAATTCTGTTCACTGCAAGAACATGTGAACAGATGTCACAGTACAAAAGCTGAGACTACAAGCTATTCACATTTAAAACAAACCAATGAAAATAATTTTGTCATTAATGCTGTCTGCTGTGATGAGCGGACAAGCATGAGAATTGAAAATTTTTTCCCCTTCTATATGTCGACGATCAGCAATGATTTACCGCCACTTGTGCAACTGTACAGGTGGGCATAAGAGGGGGAAAAAAATTTTTGTATGCGCAATATGATGCCTAGCCTATGTGCTTAAATTGTGGGGCCCAGACAATGTATAGTGCATGATGCAAACTGTAGATCTGTGGCGATGTGACCCAACCAGGCTAAAATTGTGCCCATACAAGGGTCTCGGCAAACATGAGACCTTAGTCTACAGTGAAGCGCTATAGATGGGACAAAGGAAGGCAACACAAATGGGAAAAGCTTTAGTTGCTGGTTTTAGAATGTCTTGGGCACAAGTGCGCACTGTGCTGCCACTGTGAAATTTTCCAATAAATGTTTACAGTAGTTAGTAGCGCTTGTACCATTCTTCTCGCCTTCCTTTGTCCCATCTGTTACACTTCATCATAGTCAAGCATGCATCACCAATGGCCCAAAATTCTACTCTTATGAGACCTTTAATGATTACTTCCATGATTATGTAGCACAGGCATGCATGTGTATATTCAACAAGTGAGGGAGCGGCAGGGCAACCAACTTTCCAGGAATGGCTTTGTCATCTCAGTTCCCCTGTGTGGATCAAGTTTGTTCTCATTAGGCAGGCTAGGTATGGGCTGTGGCCTGAGTGTACTTATGGAAATTAGCACTAGACAGGACTTGGCCTGTTTCAGCAAGCTACCAGCAGTTGCCAGCCACTTGAGCACCAATGAAAATGAGATGGTGTTCTGAATGACAGTAGACAAGTTAACTTCCCCTATTTTTCCTATCTTCATTGTCTATCAGCTTCATGCAGTTTTAAATAATAACAACAACAACAAAAATCTAGCCCCTCAGTTCCCCTTATTTTTCATGCACCTGGTTTATAGCTTGTTTGAGCTTGTCGCGGTCCAACCTGGGTACACTTGGATCGAGAAGTGAATGCACTCCAGCATTTAATGGCATCCTTGTCCAAATATTTATGGTTTCATGACTCCACCTGCTATCGCTTACACAGCATCATTGGTGTGCAAGCTCTTCCGAAGGGACAGCTGGATGTGTCCTGGATCCAGTTGATAAAGTGATTGATCAAAGGTGCAGTTGCATGTGGACTGGATCCATTTGATTAATTCATTGATCGATTGATCAACCAATCAATCAATCAATTGGGTCCAGGATTCATGCAGCTGCACCTTTGGCAGAGCTTTCACAATAATGCTGCTGTGTAAGCAATAGCAGGTGGTTTCATGAAACCACAAATACTTGCTGCTGAAAACTGCTTTCCACACTTGTTAGGCTGTGTGTTACAGTTCTGCTGTAATACAAAAATTTTAAGTAGTATCTGAAATTCAAGTGCTTATTCCCCATGATCCTGCCAAATAACACAGTGTCAATAACATGTCAGTCAAAAAATAATAAAAACAAAGATGAAGGCAATGCAAAAAGAATCAACCAAGACAGACATAAAAGCTATAATTACAATGATAGTGTTGCTGATACAGTCACTAAAAAGGCATTCACACACTCATACGTATATGTGCCCACACTTGCAATGATCAAAAGCATACAAGAAAAGCCACACTGCATTAAATAGCTTCATGCTAAGCAATCGCAGTAATAAATGTTATAGTACACATTCAATCTTCAGGTCATAGTAATGGCAGATGCCATTAAGTTACTTGCTTTAATTCACAAAGCTGCTGAATCTTGTTTTGTTTTTCACACACCATTCACCCGTAAACAGGAGGAGAACAAAAGATTTTCAATGTTGACAGCATAAGCCAATGCACACCAGGTGTTTCACAGGCATCAAAACTAGCAGCACCAGTGAAATAGCAGCACAAATGACACAAAACAGTTGAGCCGGCACTGCGACTAGAAGGCGAGATTACTGTGGTGTTGAAGTAAAACTCAGGCTGACTTAAACATAAAAGTCACAGTGGGCTAGGAGATGCTAAAGAAGTACACATTCCAAATAGCAATGCCAAGCTGAATGAGGACTTGTCCCGATTCGTTAACAAAACGTAAATTTAGGCTTTTTCTTTAACCAGTTTGATATTGTTGGGACATCACAGATCTCTTCAGAAATAACCAAATGCTTTCCTTGCTGGCAAGAGTGGAAAGTTGCGGCTGCCACTGATTGAACTAGAAGCTGATGAGGTACTTGAACTTCTTGACCGGACTGAAGTTGGCGAGATGCGCTGGGCATTGTCTTGCACTGCAGAAGCAGCCAAACCTTGCGGAGAGTCTGGGACATAATGCAGCTTATTCAAACATAATGACATACACAGCAGAAAACAGCAGAATCGCTTAAGTTATCCCATGAGTGAATTTTACTTGAAAAAAAAAAAAAAAGGAGAAGTAGCATAGAGACAGCCAACAAGACTTATGCCATGTGCCCACGTTATTCCTAAAAAAATGCTCACACAAGAGTATCTAACTCCGTTAGCCTGCTTCAATCAAAAAGCAGTTCACATTTAATCCAAAGCACCACTTTGAAAGAATTGTTTTTAGTTCCGGTAGGTGGTCTTTCCTTTATGCCTACTTTGTAGCTAATTCAGCTGTCAATGTTCTCATGGTTAAGTTGGGTGCAGTACTTTACCCAGCTATCTTTCTCCGCTCCATCAAACCAAATTCAAAGACCACATATCCAGTGCACCAGTAAAGAGCACATTTTATCTTTAACGTTGCTCAACATTACTGTTGCTAAACGTCTACCATATCTGCATTAATATATAATGCTAGCATTAATGTAATGTAAAAAGGGGAGGATTGACAATTTGGAAAACAAAAGTACAATGCTATCACACTTAAACTTCAAACTAATGGTGCAGAATGCAACTGTAGCCTTAAGCTCAAAACGTACCAGTTCATAAAGCAGGTTGTGATTCACAATTTTCTATGCCCTGTGCATAGACTAGCATGCATCACAGTAGCAGATCAAGTTGTTCAACTGTTCTGGGCTGCCGCACCCTAAGGCTTCCCTACTTTTTCTTTTCTTTCATCTTGTCAAAGACCCTTGCCCCCTCGAACATATATGCCTCTGCACATGGTTGCCTTGCAGTTGAGCTCCCTGCATCTTAAAGCATATTTGAATAAAGAAGTGATGAATTTTCATTGAAGCTGCAATATCGGTAAAAGTCCCCATTGCATGTCACCCTTGGCCCCAACACACACTAGTATATTCTCTCAAAGGGAGAACATTCATGTGACATTCAATATGTCACGTGACTGTACTGGGAGATATACAACAGTTCTGCTTTGAGCACTGAAATGGAAGGTGCACACGAGCATCCCTCATATCTGCACAACATAAGCTTCATATACCTCTCTTGCCATCTGCTCTCAGTATCTTTTTGGCATGCTGAAAACAAAGCAAGAGGTATACTGGGTGATCTCTTTTAATGCAGACAGGTTCCTTTAGAAAAAGTAAGTAAGTAAAAAAAAAAAAGAAAAAAAAGTAAGTAAAAGTAAGTAAGTAAAAAGAGTCAAGCGTGCCTCTCATTTCATTGCTCAAAGCAAAACTATTATACCTCTATCAGTTCATTCGAATTGCACATGAATTTGCTTTTCTTTTTGCTTAGTTTTTCTTCTAATGTTGTTTGGGCTAGCCCATATATATACTATAGTGCTTTTCCCTAAAATAAACCTTGCTGCTCACTGCATACTCCTGTTCATCTTGTCACTAGCTGGCCTAAATACATGCCATTTTAACTAGAGAAGCAGTTTCCAGAACAAAAGACACCCAGGTTTATATATAGTGAATACAGTCGAACCCGGATATTTCGAATTATTGGTTATATCGAACACACAGATTATCCCCTTGAAAATCCTGTGTAAGTGTAGAGGGAAGTTGTGTCATATATCGAACTCTAATTTCGCAGGTCATTCGGCATCTCGAACCCTTTGCCGCGCACTGAAAGGTGCACTTTCCCCAAAGGTGCATGCATCTCCTACGCCCATCTGTGGTCATTAGGCGCGCGGCGCCACGTGACGTCTGCAAGCCGCGTGCGCGGAGAAAACCGGCTTGGCGACGGCTGCTCTAGAGCAGCTCCGTGCCCTGGAAGGTGCACAACTCCAATACTGCCATTGCAACATTGGCATTAGAACAGTAGTTCAAAGGTTAATTATCTTACCTCAGTTAATTGGCAAACAGACTGTGAATGGCTACTTGACCATCTAGCGTATACCATGCTGAAATAACAAATAGTGAAGAAAGTATCATTGCACCGGTTAAATCCTATTTCTAAAGGAACCTGTCTGCATTAAAAGAGATCACCCAGTATACCTCTTGCTTTGTTTTCAGCATGCTAAAAAGATACTGAGAGCAGATGGCAAGAGAGGTATATGAAGCTTATGTTGTGCAGATATGAGGGATGCTCGAGTGCACCTTCCATTTCAGTGCTCAAAGCAGAACTGTTGTATATCTCCCAGTACAGGAGATACGCCCATCTGCGGTCATTAGGCGCGCGGCGCCATGTGACGTCTGCAAGCCGCGTGTGCGGAGGAAACCGGCTTGGCGACGGCTGCTCTAGAGCAGCTCCGTGCCCTGGAAGGTGCACTTTCCCCAAAGCCCCTCACACCTCCAGCGGGCGCGCGACGCCACGTGACATTTGTAAGCCACACGCATGAAAGAATGAGGAAACTGGCTTGGCATCATAAAGGCACTGAAGGTCGGCTACAGGAGGAGGCTTGTTCAGCGGCTCCTAATTAAACTCTGCATGGGAGTCGATCTGAAGGTTGACCTATTTAGCACCATTCAGATGATCACTGGCGCCTGGAACGACGTGAAGCAGGACACAGTGGCCAATTGTTTCTGCAAGGCAGGTCTTGCAGTGGCCGTAGACGAATGTCCAGAAGCCTAAGACGAATATGAATATTTGCACGAGGCATTTCGCGACTTGTCCCGTTTTCCGGGTGCCGTCCCACCCGAAGTGACTACTGACAATTTTGTCGACGCTGACAGCGACGTTCAATCTGTAGCTGCTCTAGCTGACAAGGACATTGTGGCAGGAATTGCTGGCACCCAAGAGGAAAGCGATTCCCATGGTGACGAAGGTCACCGTGGTCACGAGGAAATGTGCTCGTGCACAACCGCTGAGCTGGTGTCAGCGTTGAGCCTGATTTGACGTTTTTGCTATGAAATGGAGGGCACCGGACTATCGCACCTGAAAAGTCTCGAGAAGATCGAAAGCAGCGTTTTCAACTTTATTTCCCAGAGCAAGAAGCAGTCAAAGATTAGCTATTCTTTTTCTGTGGAATTAAGTACACTTCAAGTTGCGCATATGGGCTTCGCTGTTCTTGAATACTACGATAAGCCACCATTTGTTGCGACCGCGAGCGGCGTCTCAAGCCGATTTCTGTATGTTGAATTATTGATATATCAAACAACTTCGTGATCCCCTTCGAGTTTGATATATCCGGGTTCGATTGTATAGTTGATATTATAGTGATGAATATAGTGATGAATATAGTGAATATTCATCTATAACCTAATGTTTTATTATGATACCTATAGTTTCCATAACAACATGACGACCTTTCCCCCCCCCCCCCCATTGGCCTTCAATACTGCTGCTGACCAATGTATGTGCAACAAAAACTGCATTTACAGGTGAGGTACAGGAAAGAATGCTGAACTAAACAAGAAAGAAGTGCAAATTCATTTCTTACATAGGTGCACCTATGTAAGATAAGCATTGAACAGAATACAATCACAGGGACCAAGACATGCAGTGTTTTGATTATTTGTATAAAATATCTTGCAAGTCATTCAAAAATTTCTTACTGTTTTAATGCTAAGTGGTAAATCATGTTAACTTTAGTCCCATGAAGTTCAATAAGTCTCTCGGCATACACATTACAACGTATCAACAAGTTGAAGTTGCCATTAGAACAATGTCGTGTGCTGTGAATCAGCAAGCAAAACAATAGGTATCCTAGAGGCTTACATATATTAAGGATAGTCTATGCTTTTTCTCACAACCACTTTGTGTAGCCTAGCCCTGTTCACGGCCCATTCATAAGCTTGTGAAGAGCATCTTCCCATTCACCTCCCAGCTAAATTACAGGTTTATTTTTGATAATGCAAAGTTTATTAATGGAATTTACTTTATCAATACAGTCTGGCTGAACTCTGGAAGAATGGGGCAGTTTTACGGCAACTTTGACTATGTAGCCACGGCAAGCAGCTACAACACATGGCTATGAACTGTAGTCCAGCTACTACAACTTGATCCCAGCTACTACAATTAAATGTTCACATCAGTGAAGCACTTCGACAAAGTACACACATGGTCTAGATTTTCAGCAAACCCAGGATAACTTGCACTAAAAATAATTTGTGTGATTGGAGTATGCACTGTGAAATAAGTTTTATTTAGTAATGACATATTTTATGCCAAGTGAAATGCTTACCTTTTAAGGATGTTTCATCATAAAGAGACATCTGTCGAGCGTGCAGAAACATTGGTGCTCTCCGAGGTCCTGGAGAAGGAATTTCCATGCGCTTTGATGCAAGATTTCCCCAGAGCTCTGAAAAAGCATTCCAAATGCTAAAGTATTGCTACATATGTTGATAGGAGCAATAACATGCAAAAGACAGTTTCTTATTTACCTTAAAAATAAAAAAAAACATTGACTGGCTATTTTATCAATCACTCAATCATTCAAAGATATATTAAAAGCTGGGACAGGTCAACTTACACCTAATGAAACAGAGAAAAAAAAGCTGAGCGTCTTAATTTAAAATATGAAATAAGTGCAAAATAATATTTAATTAGAGCAATACAATAGCTGAATGAAGCCGAAAAACGTTGAACCCTAGCTATAGTTATAACAAACATTTGTTTTTCACTCTGGCCTTTCTGCTTGCAGACAACATGGCCCTATTTATATATATATATATATATATATATATATATATATATATATATATATATATATATATATATATATATATATATATATAGCCCTGACCTTAAAATCATAGCTTACATAAAAATACAGCAGCATTAAAACCACATGTGGATATAAAAAGACATTTACTGGATTTGCATGACACAAAGTATACTTTACGCACTCTTAATTGACCCCACAAAGCCCAAACACCACTCAACATCAAAGAAAATTAAACATATTGCGCAGGTTTACTTGGGCAATAAAGAGCACATTTGTACATTAAAAAGAAATGTTGAGTGAAAAATAATTTGGATACTAATTACTTCATTAGTAACAGATGACTTTAGCTAGTGGCACGCGCCTTCAAGCTGGTGTTGGTATGTTATTATGGGAATCTTGAGGGAAGTCGCTTCACTGTCAGCTTCAATTGCAGCCACTTGCATAGAATGTGGCCATCTAACTAGAGTCAAGTGTTTCTTCTACCGTCTTAGCTTACCATAGCACAACAAGTAAACGTAAATAAACGCAACCCCAGTGGTCACAAAATGCAGTGTGCGTCCCGCAGCAAACATGTCTCTGTGCAGTCGACGCACGGAGTCCATTTGTGCTCTGGCAGTCGCTTTTTGCCTGCTGGATATATTCAGTGAAGCTCATGAATGGTGACGTGCTTTTGCTGAACACATGAAATGCACAAGCACAACGCACTGCTGAGAAAACAGTGGCACATATTCAGAACATGGTATGTTTTGCACCGCTACTTGTGTTGCATTTCAACTGTTGGTATGTGTGGAGACATTCCGACAGCAATCATGTTTATAGGGGCCCTGAATCACTTTTTATCTAAGTCCAGAAATGCATTTGAAGTTACGTTAGCGTATTTCAGAAATACTTTCAGTGCCCGTTCATGCTCATATGCTAAAATCTGGCTGTGCAAGGTGGTGCGGACAGGCTTTGTCCTGCACCTGCTTGACTGACGGATAGTAGCCACATCCAATTTACAAAAAAAGAAGGGGGGGGGGGTTTAGGCGCCAAAACCCCGATCTGATTATGAGGCACGCCGAAGTGGGGGGCTCCGGAAATTTGGACCACCTGGGGTTCTTTAATGTGCACCTAAATCTAGTTACACGAGTGCTTTCGCACTTCGGCCCCATCGAAATATGGCCGCCGTGGCCGAGATTCGATCTCGCGACCTTGTGCTTAGCAGCCCAACACCATAGCCACTAAGCAACCACCGTAGGTCATCCAACTTGCATATTTTGAAGCACTATCAACAGCTCAATACCAAGCAAAGTCTGCCAAGGCGTTAACCAGGAGTGGCCAGGAGTGAGCGCGTGCCAGCAAGCATGAGTTTGGCCTTACCTTATGCATTGCGCGGTTCGAGGCCACCTCAGTGTTCAAAACTAGGCTAATTTGGTGAGACCCGACAGCTACAACACCGATAAGCAGGGTAGCCAAATTCTAATTCCTACACGGGCCCGGGGCCATGGCTGAGCGTGAGCAGATGACACTCAGCTTCTTCCGGAAGTATGCAGTTATGGAAATTCGAAAGCAGATGTTTGCTTGCTTCAACCTTTTTATTAAACTGCATCGATAAATATACACACTAACAGTAGAAATATGTGCACTGATCCAAACGCCCTTCTTGATTGATGCCAGCTGTTGGCCAATAGCATCCGCGCATGGGAATCTGCTGTATTACGAAATAAAGTATCCAGAAAATAGTGAAGGGCATGCTACTGTTGAAAATAGAGCGTTTAAGAGAAAGGTGACTTTGCGCTCTGCTTGCGAGCTCCACATGCAGTCATCATCATCATCAGCAGCAGCAGCAGCAGCAGCAGCCTGGTTACGCCAACTGCAGGGCAAAGGCCTCTCCCATACTTCTCCAACTACCCCGGTCATGTACTAATTGTGGTCATGTTGTTCCTGCAAACTTCTTAATCTCATCCGCCCACCTAACTTCCTGCCGCCACCTGCTACGCTTCCCTTCCCTTGGAATCCAGTCCGTAACCCTTAATGACCGGTTATCTTCTCTCCTCATTGCATGCCCTGCCCATGCCCATTTCTTTTTCTTGATTTCAACTAAAATGTCATTAACTCGCGTTTGTTCCCTCACCCAATCAGCTCTTTTTTTATCCCTTAACGTTACACCCACCATTCTTCTTTCCATAGCTCGTTGCGTCATCCTCAATTTAAGTAGAGCCCTTTTCGTAAGCCTCCAGGTTTCTGCCCCGTATGTGAGTACTGGTAAGACACAGCTGTTATACACTTTTCTCTTGAGGGATAATGGCAACCTGCTGTTCATGATCTGAGAATGCCTGCCGATCGCACCCCAGCCTATTCTTATTCTTCTGATTATTCTTCTGATTCTGTCATGTACGTGCCGTGCATGACAGCAAAACTTGGCTGTGATGTTCACAGCAGCGCATGCTCGGCATGCTGCTTTTTCACCAAGCCTGAGGGGTGATTCAGGACTCCTTTAATGTGATTGGGCGTTTAAACAGTTTGTGTGTTTGATGCACTGGAATAAGCATTGTGCCAGTTAGAACACTGCGAATTTTATTTTGAATAGATATATGTGAATGTGTTTTGGAGCATGCTTTGACAAGTTTTTCATGTAAATAGTGCCTGCTGCTCGCGCTTCCTTCCAAGTGCGTGATAAAAAATGTGCCTTGGTGTGTAGTGGTACTAACAGCTACAAGATCCCTGCAAGTATTTTTTTTCACCTTTAAACATGAGAGCACACTGTTTTAGGAAATACTACGCAAACACGATCAATTACAGTAGCCGTCTGATAATGTTTAGAAACTTTTCACGCATTTCACAGGCCGATAACTTCTCAGACATTCCCCACAGAATAGTGGCTGCGTTACAAGTGTAGCCGAAGAGCCCATGAGAAAGAACATCAGCTGCTGACCTTACACATTTGCGTACATAGGGTCAGCGTGCGCAGACAGTACGAGACATTTCGTGTGCATCGAAGACCGGCACAAGCTCAAGCTGGCTCATGTCGCCACGCCCATGCACTTGGAGCTATGTCACCCATAGAGATCAATCAGAGCATGCTGTTGCCTGAGCATTTTGATAACGAGGGGGCTCATCGCAGCACCCTAAGAAGGCCGCGGTATCTGGCTATGCAGCACATGGCCTCTAACACCAGCACTGACCCTCAAAGTTCCCATAATGCCCTTGGCACCACAGATAGCGCTGACTTTTCTAAAGTCGTCTATTGGCTTGCACATCCATCCATATCTGAAAACTTGCTTAAGCTTATCCAAAACACTACTATATAAGCTTTACATGAAGCCTCCTGTGCTTACATACGAATTTGGAGGTATCAAACGCAGTGTTTCAAAACATATATATCAGACATCCCGGGGATAAGCTATTGATTTGCATGCCAGCACTGTGCAAATCTGTGTGCTGCCACAAAAGTTGACATTTCACCTAGCTTGCTCAAAAATTCTTCAGTACCCTGATGTTGAAAAAAAAATAATTCACCAAAGTATTCAGGACACTAACAGCTCGGTCAAGTATGAAGCTGGTTCTTGGGGCTCCTGGACAGTGTCCTAATGGAATTACCAATCGAGGACTTACTTAGTTACCCTTTATGCCATGTCAGCCTTGCAGGTTTCCGCATATCATCGATGCTGGCGCAGCTGTTTATAGGTTCTTGTGAAACTAGTAGAGTTGCCTCTTCCAAGTGTGCCCTGAACCTAATTGCAGGCATGAATAGTGGCTGCCAAAGTTTGGCGTAACCAAATTCACAGTTTGTGTTAAGCATGTTCCCTTTTTTTTCTTTTTTTGCATTGGCTGCATATGATCAAATGTTTACACACTGTTCCTTTTTGTCCAAAAATTTGGCCTAACCAGTCTACTTAACGTCTTAGTGGGAGCTGAACCTACATCTTCCGCATTATGCATTGTGGTAAACTCAGAATGCACTGCGAGCCAGTCATGGTGCTGCCAGCGCGAGGATCGAGGGAAAGGGAGACCAGCGTCTGAAGAAGCTGCCAGTAGAAATAAAATAAAAACCAATTGTCAACGAGATAACAGGACACATGCTTGTGTCTTCGTTCCACACATATCCCTACAATTGGTGACCCGGACATGCAGCGAAACAACGATGTCACCAGCCCTACGGTATCTGTTCTAGATATCAAACTGCCTCCCATCTGGACCGGCGATCCTCAACTTTGGTTTGCACAAGTTGAGTCACAGTTCATCGCACACTGCATCATAGCTGACAATGCCAAATACCGCCATGTGTCTAAGTGTCTCCTTGAGTGTCCGGTAGGTGTTTTCTGCGGGTGGTGCCAGCAGCATGTAATATTCTACCAATTGAGCTATGGCAATGGCAGTCTTCTCGCCCACTTTCTTGGATATTCGATGAACACACCCTTCCTAATTGCAAGGCTTAGTGATATTTGCACTCTCTGCCTTGAAAATAATTGCTCACTACTGAGAACTGCAGAGACCGTCACTAGCTAATGTAGATAATATGATGGCACCAGGCTGGATTCTCTATAGTACATAAATAAATATGCAAGAAACTCTTGTGCAAAAGCTTGCATTTGCATATTGCAGTTCATAGTGCAACAGAAACTGGCAACAAGTTTTCACATCTCATATACAAGGTGCCGAAACATTGTAAGTACAGTGTTCATTGAACAAGAGAGTGAACACAAAAACTGATTGGAGCAAAAGAGGGGGCTTGCTTGAATGGGTCAACACCTCAGTGACACTGAAAAATGTGCCTTCATATGCCTGATGGCTGTTTTGGCAGCTTCACTTAACAAGCCCTAACTGCCTACAGTTCCTCACTGATTCAAAACATTATAGGTACAGTAAGGGGTACATCAGTGCTTTGAACTGATACCATATTTCATGTGGCACCTTTTTCTTAGTATGATATTCCGCACTCAGTACCATGGTTGGAGCATGGCAGGTTAACATTCTCAAGGCTAGGTAACATGTGCAGACAATTCAAACATGAGCATAAAATAGTGAAGAGTCTTTGTTGTGAGAGAAATAAAATTAACTTTGGTCTTCCTGTGCAAAGAGTGACTAAGTTCAATCAACTATACAATTGTATCACTTCCCTTCAGTCTAGTCTTTTGATTTCACCAGTCTGATTGCAATCTTCCAGTTTTATTTTTCATTTGTCTGCGACTGTACGTGCACACAAATAGTCGCAAAAGTACAGGAGAAGATAGCTTCTGCCATAGCTCATTCAGTACAGCACTACATCACGCTAAACAAAAGCAAAAATGCACATGCATGCACTTAGTACACCATAAGAAAAGCAGGTCACTTCCATAAAAGCTACAATGTCCACAAATGCAAGAATGCCACTTGTGGTTGAGATACAAAATCTCAGCTGGGTGTAGGTGCACAAAAGGTTGACTCACACGTGTCTGGTGATTTGCAAATAAAATATATGCCTCTACCATCTATCGTGTCCAAGTGTCTTGATGCTGACGGAACACTATGACATCATCAAAAAATGACAGCCACACGTTTACACTGCTGTATAATGTGAAAATTTGTGATGTGAAAATTTGTATAATGTGAATATAATTGTGCATTCAGTCAATGCCCTGCCTAGCCTATGTAGTAATAGCCACAAGCCATAGGAATACGTATCCTATGGTGTGCTTTGCATCATCACCATCACCATCATCATCATCATCATCATCATCATCATCATCATCATGTTTTATGTCCACTGCAGGACGAAGGCCTCTCCCTGCGATTTCCAATTACCCCTGTCATGCGCCAACAGATTCCAACTAGCGCCCGTGAATTTCCCAATTTCATCGCTCCATCTAGTATTCTGTCGTCCTCGACTGCTTTGCATATGCGCGTACAATTTTCGTTTTCCTTAAGGTCCCATTTTCTTAAAGATGCAGTTGTGAGTGTAGCACTTGTGCGTGTGTCTCTGTTCTTCCACTTGTGCTCCATCCTCCATCTTTTTTTTTTTTGTGGTACAGTTAAATATGGAGAGCACCGTATGCAACAAACACAGCAGTTGGTTCTGGCATGAACAAAAGAACCAAAACCCTTTCCTTGGTTTGAATGGCTGTTTGGTGTAAGGCAGCATCTGTATATCCTCAGTACATGCTTCGGATTCTCTAAGACATTGCTTTGAAAGCTTTTTAGAGCCAAGTATTAATATTCACGACATTGCCACCTTGGGCAAGGAAAAAAATTGTTTGATATCTGATTCTTGCATATTCCAGAAATACAAATTGTTCCTCTGCATGTGAATACCACTGATAGGGCCATTACGATTACATTTGCATGTTTATGCACCAAGCATCTGTCCAACTACAGCTATTTTGTACTTTCTAACCTCAAAATTGAATGCGTGACCAATGTGTCGCTTTTCAACCCAACTTACCATGATCCTTTATGTGCTGCCGTAAGTGAAGCAACCACTTTGTGCAGTCCTGCTCACCATCAGCAACGATGAGATGTTCTTGCACCTTGTCAGCAATGGCACTGATTATGCGGATGGCATGCATGTACTTTGAAGAGCAGTTATCTGTTCGTAGACGCGTGTCCTACAGAGAACATGAGCATATATCACTTGAAAGTCTGCACTGGAAACTTAAATTAAGCACAAGAGGTACTATATAGCTGCTACAGCCAAAGACTATGTGTTCTTTGCAGACAATAAAAAAATAAAAGCAATGCCCCTATGTTTGTTAACCAAATAAACTACCTATGACAGCGATTATGGTAGAACCTTGTTAATATGTAGTTGGCGGGGAATGGGGATCAGGTATGCACTAAGTGATGGACTAATTAACTGACAATGGCAGATTGGCTTAGACTCACCAGCCAAAAATAAGTGTTAATTATCGCTCAAACACACACACAGACAAGTTTTACTTGCGAGCAGGCAGCAAAAAATCTGATTTTCATTTGCCACTGTAGTGGCCTTGCGGTGACAACGGCATTCTCAAACTCAGCAAGGCTGCGAGCTAGTTTCTCCATCAGTTCCCACTTCTTTGCGAATGCCCTCATGACACTCAGAGCACTAGCTAAATTGGATATGAAAGGGCCATAAACTATGGGAGCAGGAAACGTGTTATATACCATGTTTTAATGTCACTGTCGGTCATGTTAAAACCAGTGCCATGCAACCTAGCACCACACAAATTGCTGGGTTGTGTCCACGCATTTCGGGACCTCCGAGGAAACCTGCTTGTAGAAAGAAGCATACCATGCCATACGTCACATGCGCAGTTGGCGTTGTGTATGAGATTCCGCTTAAGTGCAGAAATATATACATCGGACAAAACGGCCGATGCATCAATGATCAGGTGCAGGAACACGAGTAATCTGTAGCTAACAAAGCTTCTTTTCATTTGCCGATGCATTGTAGGTCCTGTCCCTGTGAGTCAATTTTTTCCGGTATTAAAATTCTAGGCAGGAGTGGCAATGCTTTGGCCAGAGAAATCATGGAGGCATATCATATTAGAAGGAAAGAAAAAGCGCCTGTATTAACGATAAGTTGGTTGTTTTACGTAGCAAAGAAAAGCAGTTTTTATAAATGATGATGTAATCTATAAACTTCTACTTCTTGGTATGATGCATTGGTTGGCTTGATGGACAGTGCGCTTGCACGATCCTGGTCTGCTGTGTATTTAAGCAGGTGAAGTCTTCACAATAAAATTTAGTTGCGAGTTAGTGCTTGTACTGTGCTTCTGTGTCTTTCTTTTGTCCCGTCTTGGAACTGTGCTTACCAGTATTCAGTTGTTAAGCATGAACCAATTAGCCCAGCAACAAATTTTCTTAAAGTGACCAGTAGGTTGCAACACGCGACTAATACTTTGCAGCAAGCAACTGAAGTTGCAATAAGCGACTGAGCTTGCACCAGCATATCAGGAGAAAACATGCACGGAGAAGTTGGCAAAGACTTGGGCGAAGCACCCAAAGAAGTGTGCACCAGTTAGAACCTACTGGGAACCAAGCTGCACTGGCAGCCGTTCAGAGCTGTTTCTGACGTCGCGGCAATTTGTGGCCTTCGTCACTGTTACGTTTTCCCGGCTGTTATATTTTTTTTACGCGCGCCTTTGAAGAACATATCAACAGGGTTCTACTGTATAAAGATATTTACAGTGCACTGAACACACAATTGTGCAAACAGGTCTACAAAACACATGCAATGCACACAGCACATATTCTTAATCATCAAATACACACATTATAGGCCTACACAGAAACGTAGCTGCATTTCTATTCTAACAACTTTGAAAGAGCATTTTGTGTTTAACTTGTTCTCACTTAAGTCTTGCAACACGACTGCATTTTTTTTTTTTTGGTCCACATTATTCAATAAAACACTTCAGTTCATTGCTTGCCTAGTTAGTCCAGGAAAAAAATGAAAAGAAAACAGCATTGTATGTACACCTTCTAATTGGAAAAGCAAGCAGCTACTGAGGTGTGGAACAATTTCACAGAGTGTTGCAATTTAAAGTGCATACAAACCAGGAAAACTATATCATGTGTTTTATTCAACAATGAAGACCAAAAACTGCAATCTTTCTGCAGAATTTGATCCACTGTGAAGTAGAGGTAACACAACCTTCTATTGCAAACACATAACCTTCTATTAAACTTGTTAGAATAAATATGCAGGTGACTGCATATTACAGGGAACTCAAAACTCGGAGTAAAAATATCAAATTCTTTCTGGAGCAGTTGTGGTCCTAGTATTAACATGCTATGGTTCATCACACTGAAGGACACAATGTGCACAAAACTTCAGCAAATGTAAGAATACAGTATCTCTCAGATAAAGCAAAAACAAACAAACAAACAAAAAGCCATGCTGCTGAAATTAATGTTTTTGATATGAACAAAACAAACAAAAGCCGATGATGCCACAGTAATGGTAGGATTTAGATGGTACAACACTGAACAAACAGCGAAGCCTGTGGGTGTTTTCTAACCCCCTCACACTTATGCCAGTAACTCTGCAGTTACCATACTTTCAAGCAATAGTTGCTAGGAAACATTCTGTGAATGTCCTTCACCATATCAGTTATTCCATGAGAAAAATATATAGTAAGACATGCTACTGTCGGGCATTTGACAATTTTTCCCTCTAAATACTATCTGGTAAAAGCACATTCAGGGAAGGGGTTGCTTAAAAGTGACACCTTTGTAGTTTCGTGGTACTCTTGAGTAGATGACATTTTCCCCTTTCATTAAATTTTCTGCAGAACTGATTTGTTGATTCAGTGTTCCTTCTAGTGATGCAGAACTATTGGTAATAGTATATATAGTTTTTTTTAAGTATAGATAGTGTAACAAAGACAATCTATAGTACTCCTAATGATAGTATTATGATATTTTGGGTTTAAACTATTGATAGTGCAACAGAAACTATAGATATTAGTACTATCGATAGTACTATCAATAGCATTGCAATAGTTCACAACTGACAGTATGATCAATAGGTTTGCGACAACTGACCATCAGGAATCCTCAGTTCATGCAGTTGGGAACTCGCAAACGTCACTGCAGTTTATATTGCAGTGTTTACGTGTGGAACATCGCAAGATTTTACATTATCAATAGCGCACTATACAGTAAAACTTTAATACATGCCCACCTAGTAAGTAATTCCGGTTAGAATATAGTCACAGTGAATCTCCCCACCCTGTCACCACTGAACCCAACGTATTGGCTAACCACTGAAGCAGCAGTCACTTAATGCATGCCAAACGGTTAGTGCAAAGTATTTACTTCATTTTTCAGTGCACACGAACGTGGAACTGGCGAAATGTTGTGCACGCAGACCATAGATAGCGAAATAGCGACACACGGATCTTTCCCGGAGTGCGGTTTCCACTGATAGTGAAGTAAAAATATGGTAGCCATGACATGTTTCCACCTCTTCTAGCACTTCCACGTTGTCGTTATGGATGATGATATGGATGATGGCCCTTCCGTATCCAACGCAGATAATGTGTTGATGCCATGATGGTGTTTTGCAAAGAAGTGGGGCCTGATGGAGAAAATGGCTCACAGCCTTGCTGACTTTCAGGATGCCATTGTCGCTGCAAGGTAGCCATGGCAGCAAGGGAAAATCACAAATTTTTTGCTGCCTGGTCGCAAATAAAACTTGTCTGCGTGTGTTTGAGTGAGTCAATAACCGATAAGTCTATAGCTGCTCATCTGCTATTGTTGATTAATTAGTACATTGCTTAGTGCATACCAGATCCATGTCACCTCTCCCCCCTCCCCAATTATGTATTAACAAGGCTTTAGTGTACATAGTACTATCACTAGTGCATCATGAATCATACTATCGGTACTATCAATAGTTTTTGTACTATCGATAGTTCAATAATGACCTAACTATCGATAGTATCTGTACTATTAACAATAGTTTTGCGTCACTAATTCCTGTGCTTCAAGTTATCAATAAATTCAGCCTTGCACTGCCATCTGCTAGTTTCTTGATCAGTTCGGATGGTAGAGCGACTACCCCAAAAGGACAATGGTTCTGATTATTTTAATCCTCAGACCAGGTCAAATTTTTCTTCAACAGCAAAGCTTGCTTGCTGAGAAACCGATATGGGTTTTCTTTTCTGTTTACTTTGTAGCTACTCTCAAGTAGATGACAATCTTTCTCCACAGGAAATTTTCTTGACCTAGCAGATTTCCACAGAATTGATTTGCTTCAATATCTTTTACTTGAAGCAGCTTAAATAAACTGTTAGGCAAGTAAACAACATTAAGTTATGCAGCCTCCTTGGATTGTTACCTAGAAAAAATATTTCTGACAACTCATTTTACTTAGAGCCAGAGGTGTGAACCACATTGCACAGGCAGGTAAACCAGGTGGTGGAATTATTTGACCATACACACCATGTTTATTGGGATGCTCAGCACAGGAGGTAGATGCCTAGCGTCTTCTGGACTTGTCCAGAGGCAAAGCTGGAAGTTCTTGAGGACACACCAAAGGCGTCGACGGCCACTTACACCATTGGCCAGCTGTAACACCACGAAAAGCAATTATGCAGTGATTATGCAGAGACTAAGCAGTATGTTTTTTTTCTGGATGCACAGAAGGGCTTGCAATGCCAACAAGAGCAATTAAAATATGAATAAACACTTTGTGTCATACACTACAGCCCTCATAAAAGTTCTCATAACTACTCATAAAAAGGTTATCTGCCCTACCTCATCTGAAGAAAGTACGAGCAGTATTGTGAACCATTCATAGGAACCATGCAAAGAGATTCATTTCACCCCACATCCTTGTTCACATCCCACGTGCACACTGTGTCAGTGTGTCGTTTCCTGCGCAACCTTGCTTATGCATCTGCAAACCTCTACCCACATGGCTCAGTCAAGAAAACTTGCATGGTTAAAAATATGACCTGCATGAAGCTAAAGTAGCTGTACAGTGTGAGGGCTTCTCTCACCCGTGCTCTTGGGACAAAGGAACGACAGCACAGTAGTGAAAACAATCACAAGGGCATTTATTGTACCTTTCATAGATCAATGCCAGCTAGCCGAGTTGCTATCCACAAAACATGCCGATGGGTGCGCGACAAATCTAGAAGTCCGACTCACCGCAACAGGATAGCGAGCGAATATGTTCGCCCCATGCTGGATCCCAACGCCTGGTCATTCGCGTGTACGGTCACGCGAACGGTGGCGCGTTCGAAGGTGGCCACGCGAGACGGTCTCGCAGAAGCATGGATCAGCGCACGCGCGGCACAGCACGTCCGCACTGCTTGCTGTCCCGAACCAAAGAGGAAGCGCCTTGTCTTTCGGCGCCCAATTAACCCCGTCTGTCGGCGGCGTTAGCAGCGCAACACTCGCGCCATCTCTCATACTGCGCCTCAACCACTCCGACTGCCGCGGGCACCAGGCCACGCGAGCCGTGCGGAAAAACAACATATCAGGGGACGCGTGAGAGTCGCGCATCCCCACAAGTGACAGATACCTATAGTGTGCTAACTTGGGCAGATTTCTGCATATTTGGGTGCATATTTGGATCCTACGCATTGTGGGAATCAATGTAAGTGAAGCTTTCTATGCTGTTTCCTTTGATTGATGATAAGCAGCAGTGATGTTAATGGCAAATGTGTAACTTTTTCAATATTTAGTCCAGTACATGAGTAGTAAGTTAACATTAAACATTACCTTGCGTGCACCACTGATGTTTGTCTGCGTAGTACACAGAACACACAGGGAGACATATTTGCTTGAGGTGGTGTTGTCTGCCATTGTTCGTAATCTCTGAGAGGGTTGAGCATTATCATTGCCTCACATGGTACATCGCATCGTGTCAGAAGTGTTAAACTTTAATTGAATTATGGGGCTGTACATGCCAAAACCATGATCGGATGATGAGGCACGCCATAGTGGCAGACTCCGGATTAATTTTGACGCCCTAGTTTTCTTTAACATGCACCTAAATCTGCTACACATATGTGGTCATCACCAAGCGCATAAAAGTGCATGAATGCAGGACAGGTTTAGACATCACATTCATGATATGGCAACTCTTTTTTGAGCAAAGATACGGAGAGCTCGCTGAAGCAGGATCCACCATACTTGTAGATAACAAATGCTTCAAATATCTCACACATTCTTTGTTCCTGAGAACCCTCTGTATTTTTGCTCGGGACAGAGTTGTCATACCTTAAATGTGATGTGTAAATGTGCCCTGCTCCCATGCACTTGGTGTGGCTGCATGTGTGTAGCCTTACACTAAGAATGAACATTATGTTTGCTAGTCAGCACTCAATACATCTCGTCTCCTCTTGTTCCACTCAAAAGCACTGTTTCTTTGCCCTAGTACGTGATGGGCCAGGAAATAAACGCACAAATTTTTTCCAACCTGTGGTTGCTGCTGGGGTGCAAAAAGCACAAGTGAACATATTTGGTGACCATTTGAACAGTAGCTTCACGTGAAAGGGACTTCAGACTATGCTATGCGAGTTTTGCTTTTATCTATTGATTATTAAGGTTGTGTGGACTCCAGAAGTAACATTTTTTTAATCCACCCTTGTGCATATCATATATCATTTCCGGAATCACACGGCGCTGTAACAAATACATCATGGAGCTGGCCTCTTTGGATTTAGAAAACAGAGAAGAAATTATTACAACTGTAACATAACTTCACCACATGACATCATCCCAACCAAGAGTGAAAAAAAAAAGGAACAGCAAGTGCTAACCAGTGCTTGTATTATGCAGGTGTCACTAAGCTGTTCATTCATTCTATTTATTGCCATGCTTAGTGCTTTGGAAAAAACAAACTATGCTACGCTGAATTCTTCGAGAAGCTGAACAGTTCAAGAGCCCTTATTTAGTTTAAGTACATTTAGTGCCCTCTTGCTTAGATCGACTTCTCGTAGGACAAACAGCTCTCCAAGGTCCTTTCATGTTCGCCTTAAATGGAGCCTACTGTATGTGCAAATTATTATTCCAGCTATAGTGCTAGATTTAAACCAGGAATGGTAAAAAAGAGCACTCTTTTTATGCATAAAAAACAGTCTTAAAAAAAAAAACATCTTGAAACCTGCATAGTCCTCTATTTACGATAAGAACTCTTAAGCATCTTTGTCGAATCATTTAAATACACAAGTGCTAATTTCCAGGTAATTTACCTGATTCTTTCCCTGGCTTCATTGTCTGTTGACTTTATCAAAAATCGAGCCCCTCAGTTTTACTTCTTCTTTCGTTCATTTATAGCGAGGGTTTTGAACCTGGCAGCTTTGATGTCATTAGGTAGCATGTGAGGGCTCTTTAGCCATGCACCTCCTCTCCTAAGCTCATGTGTTACGTGACATGATGCTATCGGGCAAAAAGGGATGTTTCACATCTGCCCACATGGCTCTGATTGGTGCTGGCTAACACTCCCAGGGCTAGATTTAGTAAACATAAATACCCAAGTTAGTGGAAGGACTGATAGCTGTCGCTGTAACACAATCGGTAGCACAACACACACGTAATGTGGAAGTTGTGGGTTTGACGCCCACCAGCAGCAAGTTATTTTTTTGTTCACTTTCATTCCCCCCGCTCCTCCTCTTTTTTTCTACATTTCACTTGCAACCCTAGCTAATTTTCCTGATGCTTTCCTTGGCTTCATTGTATGGTGTCTCTGTTGGCTTCTTATGATATGACTAATAAAAATCAGGCCCTCAGTTTCTTTTCTTCTCATTATATATATATATATATTTGCACGCCATTCCCAGGTGGTGCTCACGTTGGCAATGGTAAATGGGGAATCGACAACACTATGGTGGCAGGGGTGGTAACAACTACAGAATGAAGTGAAACGCTGTGGTTACCTGCACAACACCAAGATACCCTGAGAGCTGCTCTTCATGGGTGCAGTCTGGGACAACAGCCAGCTTGCAACAGAAGTGCCCAAAGAGAGGTAGTTGAAGCTGCGGATTCTCCAGGTTCTCCATGGTGAGGTCATAGGTGTGTGCCTTGTCATCGGCATCACTCAGTCGCAGCGTAGCATGAGCCTCTAGCTCAAACTTTGGCCCTCTGCATGTCAACCAATCAGGAGCAGGACATATAGTCACTTTCCAGCTACCCTGATACACAGTGATTTTTACCTTAAAATATGTAAAACTACTGCAATAAAAAAAGTGAATGCAAGTATAAAAATGCATGCTTAGAAACAGAAAAACACAGCATGCACAAAAAAACTGTCTTACATTTCGAAGGAGTTCAGCTCCTCTTTCTGTAAAGAATAAGAGAAGCAATTATGCCATGAAAAAATTGTAAGCTGAACGTGCTGGTTAGGGCATGCAGCGTACAATAGCATAAATATAAGCACCAATTTTGGAAGTGCATTACTTTCTTGACAGCACACACAGTTCGTAAGAACTATGACATCATAAGTTACATTCGCTGGAGTTCCATGCAAGTTATTTCAGGTGCTTTCAAAAAATGTTCTGTGCAGAGTGCCCAGTGACAAAGTAACTTCCAACATTTTGCTTCTTTTGCTAAAACATAAGACACACACAATGTTACTCCAAAAGCCCTAATCTCACTGCGTGAAACATTAAACACAGCTTAGTGCAACTACGACTGCAGGCATAAGCTGACAAAAACTAAAGGTGTTTTTGTGCAAATGTGAATGAAGCATTAAAGGTGACTGCCTAGCTGTGAAAGGATTGTATTCAGCCATCATTACACTGTTTTGTCGCCCTTTCCTGACTGCATTCACAATTGCACAGCCCTCAGCGACTGAAATACGATACTCAGAGCATGTGACTGCCATTGCTTCTTGCATCACTGGTAGACGCTGGGGACACCAGAGCTGATGCATCTTTGTACCCCATGAAAGTGAAATACTTTTTGATGCATTGTGACTGCATTCGGCCCTTCAGCGATTATCCAGCGCTCACCAGTGGTGCAAGAAGCACTGGCCGCTATGCACCCGAGTACTGCATTTCAACCACTGAGCACAGTACCGTGTACTACCAGTTGAAAACTAACGCAGGCACCTGCAGCCAAGTGCTGCCAAAGTGTGCTTGTATGTGTCTGTGCAGCATTCTGTATGCTGAGTACCATATTGCTTTTCATATAGAGTTCTGGATATAGCAAAACTTTCTGATGGTTGTGTGTGTGTGTGTGTGTGTGCGCGTGCGTGCGTGCGTGTGTGTGTGTGTGTGTGTGTGTGTGTGTGTGTGTGTGTGTGTGTGTGTGTGTGTGTGTGTGTGTGTGTGTGTGTGTGTGTGTGTGTGTGTGTGCATGTGTTTGCTTGCTTCTGCAATGACTCTTGTGGTGCTATAATGGTGCGATCATATCTACTAACCTTCATAACTGTTATGCATGGCACCATTGCACAATCTGTAAGGTAGGCACCACGCTAGCCAATATGTGTTATACGTCCCACCAATGTTAATGATGAGAATTTCAAAGAACCTTCATGTATAACAGGCTATCACCAGCAGCAGTATACTAATGGCACCTTCAACAAATCATTTCAGAGTGCTTTGGCCACTGTACAAAGAACATGCAAAATAGCAAATAAGTTTTGTTACACGAGTAAGTTGCTCCAAAACAGGTAACAAGACTTGATTATAACTGCTAGACCCCATTTATCCTTGTAATACCACTTGAATTATAACACGACATATCTGCACAGGTGCAGCACAGTAAAATGACCAGTCAAAGGTGCCACGAGTAGTTTTGGCATGAGGACAGCTGCAGCGTCTTAGTAATGTACTGCCCATGTGCATAGAGGGAATGTGCAAAAGATCTGAGGAAGGGCAGTTGGTATGTGAATGCACACAAAACCACTGTGATAAAAGGAGTGACAAAAGGAAGACAAAAAACATAGTGCTGACCAGCACCCAAAGCTTATTGAACACTGTGTGCATAGACATAAGTGGGGTGCGAGGGTACAATACAAGAAGGTATGCGTGGTATCGAGAAGATGGCGCGCAAGTGACAGCATGGCAAGGTGACGGGCGACCGTTGGGCTACCGAAACGGAGAGAAGCCACAAGCTTGCTGGAAGAAAGAAACGAACAAGACGCTTCCGAAGTTTGTGACGCGACTCCCAGCCTGCCACGTGATTTTTTATTATATACAGGTCAGTGGCATCACGATGAAGGAGTTATACAAGGCGGTTAGACGAAAGTGCTGGCACGAGCAGAAGCAAAACCAAAACTGATACACCGTGACACAACAGGGTGTGAATACAGTGACTCGAATTGGAAGAAGTCCCAGTGTTTTGTGCATCTGAGGAAATGTGCATTCAACAAGTCAATCTTTACAGAAATTTACAGTTTACAGATGTGCCAAAATCTGCCCATGTCGAGGTTTTCTACTTTGAAATTTTCAGTTTCCTTGCTTGCTTATTGATCTCTCTACTTTTATAAAACAATGACGTTGCTAAAACCTGGGCAGCAGTCCCAGTGTGCCGTGCAGTGCAATGTCAGGTTACTGACAACTCCCAACTACTGTAAGTTTCAATACTTCTATTCACATGCAGGACCTGGATGAAAGCCACACGAGTGAATGACTCCAACTGAAAAATCAACATGTGCAGTCAAGTTCTGTTTGGCACAGATCGATCCTGCTGGCACTTCAGGATCAACAGCCTGCAAAAGTGGCTTAACTTTCTTGCCACTGAGAAACAACATACACATCAGCACACCCTGCTATTCATGTCAATCTGTTAGGCGAATACCCATATGGATGAAGAACTGTGGGGCCATTTTCTGCTGACTTGACAGCCATTCCCTTGTTTCTTTTGGTTAGAGAAATATTCGCCAAAGAACCCAAGGAGAGACACCAAGAATACTGCCTCCAAGAGTCTCTTGATGAAATTTAAAGCTTAGTAGTGTATGGTGCATGCAGGAGATGTATGTGTTCTCTAGAGTAGCAACAGCAATGCCCCAGTTGATGACCTTAAAGCAAGGTGAGAAAAATGGCCGAAAGCTCTTTGAGGTCACAATGCACGTTTATAGCATGTGCAATAATGCTTAAAGCTCAGAAAACTGAGACGGTGTCCAGTAGTGTTAATGCAATATCTATTACCTGAACGCGATAAAAATATGCAGTGCTGTTCATTGCTTCTGGCTTTTCTGCGCATAGAAAATGCAGGTCATTCTAGTTTGCACTTTGCAATGGTTAACAAAAAAATGAAGAAAAAAATTTTAAGTACAAATTTAGTAGGTGTAAAGCACTGCATTTGCCCCTAGATCTTCCGGCTAGTGATCTAAACTAAATACAAAGCCAAACACATGCAGCATTTAATATCAGCAAAAGGCCTAAAGTTTGTTTAGTACAGCGCCAGATATCCAACAAATTTATCTGAGCGTGCACAGCATAAAATACAAGCCTATGGGTAATTTGACTACACGATATTAGCTTATTACTTTGTGAGCTCGTTACCGGCGAGACAATTCGAAGATCTACCGACCAGTTTGACTTATCGAAGTATTTATTCACATGTCCTCACGTTTGCTGGAAGGCATCAGAAAGAGCTTCTTGCCTTTGCCGATTTGGTTACAGCATAGGAAGGTGAAACAACTCATAACAATTAAATACACCATGAACAAACATTTTTCTTGTAAAGAAATTTCAAAACTGCAAAATGCACAACCCACACTGTACACAACCCTAACGGACAACACATAAATGGCGATGGAGCAAGAATGTAAGAAAACAAAGATGGTGTGTGCTCCGGCGTGACAGCGGTGGGCCAATAAGGACATGGCAGCTGCCGTGGTGAGGACAGGCAAGAAGGAAAAATGGGGAGTCCTTGCTGAGTCATCAACAGCCCATGCTGTTGCAGAAATGCCACCCTGAGTTCTTCACTTTTTATTCAAGACAACTTACATTGGAAATTGTCTTAGGTGACATGAAAAAATATGTGCAATGCCTGATGAGGCCATGCCAGCCTTACTGTAAGCTAAATGTGCTGGGTTAGCAAGTAGATACAGCTCTTTGCCATAAAATCTACCTGGTGGTCAATACCTTCGCAACCCCTCCTAGTCCTGTACTCCCTTATCCCTTACATTCTGTGCTTATATTCAGACAGAAAGTGCAATAAATTTTAGTTGCAGGTCAGCCCAATGTCATTTGTCTCCTCCTCCTTGTACCACTTCCTGCACTGTTTTTTTCATGTACTAGAAGGCATGTTGCCTTCTTGCACAGGCATTAACTGCTTTCTTTTTTCTCATCTTTTATTAAAGATATGTCAACACATTAAGCATCACAATTTTTGAGCCTCTGAAAAAGAAAATGTTCCAATTACACTTTTTTTGGCACTAATAGCTACTGCACTATTAAACAAGTTGGAGATGATTGCACTGTCTACAAGCAGTTTTATTGTAACGAGAACAACAACACTAATCGCACTTTAGTTTCTAATGCCGTTTGAAGGCATGAAGCAAGCAGTAAATGTGCTCAAGAAATTGGCATTGCAACTGACCAGTGATGCAGCCAACTTGCGTCCTATGGCTCGGCTAACGGAATTGGTGATCTTGGTTTTTATCTTCCGAGGTGTGCTGGCCATGCTGAGGTCATCTTGTAGAATATGGCTGTACACTTCCAGCTTGAACTCAAAGTCAGGTGGAATGTTATTACTGTAATCAAAGGCACAGGATGACAATTGACTACTGCTGGACATGTACAAGCATGTGAATGTGCAGAAGTCATGATAACAGTTTTTGTGGGCTTGCATTTAAATTGTGATGAAAGCAAACCATCATGCAAAAAAAAAAACAACCTAAACTTCTATAATGTTTTTAGAAGAAAAACTCTGTAGTCATTGACCTACAGGTACCACATAATTTTGTATTGTGGTTGACTTTAGAAAATAAGGAAGCCCTTTACATAAAAAATATAGACTCTAAATTTTTGACAGAAAAAGATATTTTCAGAACATGCATCTCTGCTTGGTACTAGCCGCTGGTGTTTATGTGTTCTATGTGTTTAGAGCATAATGAATCCTTACCAACTAGCTCAGCTCTCTGTCGTTCTAAGTGTTTATGTGCTTTGGGACATGACTCTGGGTGCCCCCTTCTCCTTTTCTTAATGCATAACGCCACTTAAAAATTTCTTTTAATTCACCATTATATCTCTTTTTCTTTTCTCTTCAAGTGTCTTTTACTGCCTCCACGGGCACATTTCTTACCACAAATGCACATAACTTGTCAGCTACATGAGCATGTGTGATGTGGCATAACTGCTGCATGCTTATGGAGTTAAAGGCAGCAGTGTTCTGGAGGAAGCAAAACTCTTCCAGTTCAATCATTTGGAATGGTTTTCCACCAGCTATAAGACAAAAAAAACTGTGCACTCATTTCAACCCTCTTTGCAAATATGGAAGAAACAAAGAGCGAATGACACATGCTTGGCAAGCAAAGAGAAGATCCTTCAACTTACAAAACAATGGTGTCATCAAAGGAGACGTCGGTCATGCTACGGTCCACATTGCTGACCATAGCCGTGTCATATATCTCGGTGCCAATCTTGAGCAGGCAGAAAACCGCAAACCGGCGGTAGTCACCTTTGTTCTTGAAGTGGTCCGTGTCCTTCCAGATCAGTGGCATTCGGATCTCTGCGAGAATAGCACTATCACTCAACAATTGAGCCTCTGCTTTACCCCAAACTCCTGCAAACCCTGGGCTCCTTTTGTTGCCCACTAAAAGCTGCCACTAGAGTTCAGTGTGCTTCAGCATCCCCGCATTACACTGTCAACCTAAGGAAGTCATAGAAGTCGTGTTCTAGCTCCTGCTTGAAAAAGGAGGGGGGGGGGGGTGCTTGTGATGACATGAAACGGAGGCCACACATCACATTGAAATTCAAACAAAAGTGCTGCCTTACCTGACACTGCCACACGGGAACGTGACAACTCCAGAGGGAATCCGCCAATGCTGTGCAGAAGAAGGTAACAATAAGCATGACCTTACCAAAGAATATTTAAAAGAGAGAGATTTAATCTACATTGATTGTTTAGCAGATTAGTTCAGTACACAGGACAACACAAATCACTGGCTCTTCCTATTCTTCAGACTGTGCATAGAGCTACTAGTACACTAAATAATTTTGAGTGCGTTTCTGTCCTGGAAGAAGGCTGAAATTATGTTGTTACAGGCTTGATAATATAATGTTGCCACAGATATAATGCAAATAAATGAGCTAGGTAAATGTGTGCACCATTGTGTAAAATCTCCTTTCTGTGGGGTTCAAGGGTTGTAGTTGTAACATGTAAAAACACCCTCATCAATGTAATTTGATTTACAGAGTATGATTATGCACTGTAAATCAAATTACATTGATTGTCACAAGTCTGTGGCAAGTGCTTGCTAGTGCATATAGCTCTCGCATGTAGGCAGCCACAGTCCAAGAAGTAAATGTCTTTGATGCTGTGAAAACATCAATGTCTCTTTTTATGATTCAAAATTCACTGTGTTACAACAAAGTGTAAACGACTAGGAATGCAAACAGAAATGTTGCCCTCACAGTGTCAACTCTTCTTGCAACCATGTCCTCTGCATGTCTAGCCAAAGCTGCCTCTGTTTTACTGTAGTGCTTTTGATGCAAACTGATTGCAAAACACCCAAGCAACTTTGCTTAGCCTTTCAGAGCATCCTGAAATCTATGTTTCCAAAAAATGATGCAGATGCCATCAAGCACTATGATCTCCTATGGACAGTCTTGAGACTACAACTGTGATAGCCTACGCACGCGTCCACTTACGTGAGGCGTCATTGTCACTGTGTGTAATACTCAAGCTCCCTAAAGACACTTTGCCTGTGCCCTTCTGTGTCATGCACATTCATGCCATCAAGAGTTCTCTTCAAAAAGCTCAGATGTTCTCCACATGAAAGACAGCTGCTAAACCTGCCCTTACTTACCGCCAAAAATTTCTCACTGGCACTGCCGAACAATATTCGATCGAATTTTTTACATAACAATGTGACTGCAGCAAGGACTAAGTGAAAAGCCAGCTGACAAACCAGATCATCGCAGGCTACACACCTGGATTACAAGTGCTGTCAAGGAGACATTGCTGTTCTGGTCAAATTGCCCAAAGACGAAAAAAGCCACAGTTTTACATATTCAAGCAATGCCCTTGCCATGTACAAAATGTCTGCTGCTGTGAAGAGAGTATGAAGACGATGCATCTTTTTCTTAAAATAGCACATTCCAGCCACTGTAGAGCATTCCAGGAGGGCAATACTTTGAAAAAAAAAAAAATAAAAACGGTTTCAAGAACTGAACTGTGCTCAGCTTCTGAAATTAGCTATGTATTTGAGTATCTACCCTCATTACTATGCATCTAATAAAAGATTTGTTTTAGCCTCTTGTTATATTTCCCTCAAAAAATTTATCTTTTTACTTATGGATCATGGCGCTCTCAAGTTCATCACAAATATAGAACACGCCATTCTGTTTTCCACAATTACAAAATAAAATTTAAGGCACCGTACTGACTTTAGTTTCACTTATGTGAAAGGCATTAATAAAATCTGCACAAAATTTCATGCACATTACTGCATGTTTTCGAGAAAAGGTACACAAAAATTGAAAATCTGTGAACACACTTTGTAATAATTCAATTTTTTCCTTCTTTCTTTCTTCCTTATCATACATCCCACAGAGCAGCCAGACTTTGCAATAACGGCAGCATTAAACGCCAATGACCGTGAGCAAAATGAATGGAAAACTGTACAAAATGTGACCCCATGGCGGCCCCCGACGGCCTATGTCACAATTGCATTCCCTAGTGGCGAAGAAGTATGCTACCCAAGATAAAATTCAGATCACAATCTCACATCACAGCCAAATAGTTTTGCGGAATGAAGCTCAGCTTATGTGTTAAAACGTGCTGAATTTTGCAATGGCAAAAACAACAAAAGAAGGGTAAAATACTTTAATAATGGTCAGAAATACGCAAATGTTAGATTTTCTGAAAGCTACAGAAATAAGCCAACAGCAGTAAAATACTTTCATTCCCTATCTCACTTTCTCTTTGACAAAACAGTTTTATCACATTTTAATGTCAGTGGTCAGGATGCAGTAGAGTAAAAACATACCAGGGCATGCTAGGTGATTTCTATGATACTCTAGAGTGCCTTTTGCTGCACAGAGTTTACATGTCGTGCCCCTTGGGATTGCGCGGAGATGATAATTAGAAGAGCACAGGAGGGCTGCACATGTAGCTGCTTCATTTTAGATGCAGTCAGTGCTCTTTCGGTCAAGCTTGGTAACATTAACTGGCCACAAAACCGATAAAAGAACACACTATATTGCCTTCAGAAACTATCTCTTCACAGTCACTACTAAAGACATTTAGACTAGGAGATGCAAACAGCTTGTGTTTGCATTCATACATAAGGCACTTGGCATCCTGTAAAGTAAAACTATTTTTGTGCAATGGCTGCAGCTCTGAAGATACAAAGTCTTTGTTTAAATTGTTTGAATAAATTAGTTTATTATTTGTATATCTTTGTCAATCTATATCTTCAGTCTGTTCAGGTGGATTACCTGAAGAGGTGGACATTACTTGCACTACAAATCACAATCTCTGCATGGCTAAATAAAAAGATTGAATAATTAACTTTTTGGTTATTCACTTCAAAAGACATGTTAAAATTCCTCAATGGAAGTAGAGCAGTAGTGAAGTTATGTCCGCTTCACATCAGTTTCATCATCTCCGCTTACCATCAGACTAGCATCAGTTTTGAGATGTGCGTCCTTAAAATGTGCTGTGAAATACATTGACATTCTAGTTAACAGTTAGCCAAGTCTTCCTCTAGCAGTTCAGGATAATTGTAACTGGAATTCCAAGTCGATTCTGGGGATGGACATCTGAAATGTGATACCTGTCTTTGAATTTCAGTTAAGCAGGCATGACTTCACTATTCATCGACTTCAATTTCACAATTACAACATGTGCTTTGAAGTCAATAAAAGTTAACCAGAGCATCTTTGTAATTTTCCCTGGATATTTGCAATGTCAGAGCAGGGAATTTTCGCCTCTTCCAGAAATAAATCAACCTGTAAAGGTGGAAAAGTGCAGTCACAGGTGATTTTCTTTTTTATCAGTTCAAACATATCCTGACTTGGTCTGAAAATATTAGAAGTGAACGCCAGTTTTTGTCTAATAATATATGTGAATTAAGCACCATCTTCATCTTGCCTGCACCGTATCATAATATTGTGTGTGTGTGTTTTTAATAGCTTTTCGGGGTGTACAGGTGACATCTTGCAATAGAGCGGCAAGTTGGGCTAGTTGGTGGAAGTTCATATTCTAATACGGGGGTTACTGCGTTATAGACACACAGACAACAGATTCCACTTCTACTTCTGTTGTCCGTGTGTCTATATCGCAGTGACCCGCGTATTACAAAGTGACATATTGTTTAATGCTGTTTAGTAAATACTACCCACGAAAAACCAGCCTGTCAGGTGAAAGAATGGGCTATCAACAAGACAAGCAAAAATTGGCACAGCACTGGTTTCTTACTGCCGTATTGTGTGTTGCAGCAAATATTAGAAATTCAACTGCTAGTCCAACGGTGTGCCGTGTGTCTTCTTCCCGCCTGTCCAGGTCGGTGTTTTCTGCTGGAAACCTCTTTATGCAACGTGCACCCAACAAAGCTCGAGCATATTCTAGTCAAAAGAAATAAACAGGGCAAAGCATTCGTACAATTTTGTTTAACAGTTGGTTTCCCAATGCACACTTCACTACAGCCAATCAAGCGATCCTGCTGGCTCCACTCACGACTGCTTGGGCCGTTCGGCTGTCTTGCGGCGCTGCAGCTCGGCAACGTAGGCGGCCATGCGCTCGTTCGAGGTGAGCAGCGACTTGGCCGCTTCGAGGCTCTGAGGCCGGTGTTGACACACGGCAAGCAGCTTGGTTGTGCCCTCACGCATCTTAATCTCCAGGTCAATCTTCTGCTCAAGGTCATACTCCTGCACAAAGCCAGACAACGGCATCTTTTTTATGCACAACGAAAATGAACCACGCAGCAGATCTGCTGTGCCCTTATGACACACCATGTCTACTTGGAATAAAACAACGATTACAAACCATGGGACCTGAGAAAACATTGCATTTCCAAGCAGTTTGTGACCATAAAAAATAAAACTGCGACAAATTTGAACATCAGAATGCATGCCAGCTAACTGCAGAAATAGCTCTCTCTTATATCCCACGGTGTGCAAACTTTTGGAGCCAATTGTACCTCACATCATGCAAGCCGCAGTGGCCACGAAAGGAGCTCCGGTGAAGGAAGCCCCCAGGAGTTTCTATCTAAATACATGGAGTTGCAAAACGGGGAAATCACTTTGCTCAGCATCCACAGTGCTGCTCCGAACTTGATCGGGTTTGTTGTATTTAAAATAAGACGTAAAAAGGCTACTGATTGTATGGTGCAGATATTTTAATGGCATTAACACTTTTGTTTATTATAAAAGTTGTTGAAAACAGTCTGATCAAAATAAAATAAAAATAACAATTAACTGGAGTATCAAAGTTAACAACCGTGTAACTTGATCGGCAACAAAAAATTATAGAATTCTTCAATCTGGACTTATTGAAACATCTAAAGGGGGCAAAATTTGTGTTATTTATTGCTCTGAAGTAGATTACTAATTTGTGAATAGAACTTAATCTTGCAAAAACTTAGAGCAGTAGTTTCACGTATAGTTGGAAACTCATATATCACACTTTTCAGCTTGAGATACTCGAAGAAAGGTAAGTTCGCGGAACTGCAATAGCTGTTTTCTGTGCAGAGTTACAGATTTGCAAAATTTGTTTCATTTTCCTTTTTATAATTATAATTATTATTATTATAAAACTTACCAAGGTGCAGCAATTCTGCTGCCTACAGTGGCAGAATTCAGTTCATTTTCCTTTTTTCTTAAGTGCAAGTGCAACTAACTTCATTCAAAGCGTTTCTGCATTTCGCAAGTTGGTTTCAAGCTAATGTAGAGTGTACACTCTTAAAAAAGTTTGCGCCCTTTAGGGCGCATCTTGTCCCACAACGATAATCGTCATCCGTCTTGCCCATATTTCATGTCTTTAACGCTGTGAGCCTGGTACTTCCAAGTAAGGAATGGCACGCGCATTATCAGCGTGACATAGCATTCTAGACAGGAAAGTAGTGAGCACAAGCAAGGCAGATGATGGTTATCGTTGTGGGACAAATATACACCCAGAAGGGTTCAACTATATTAAGAGCGTACTGTATTCTAGCACACTTGAAGCTAAAGCTTCATGATCCAGGAGGGATAGCAGAACGAAAGAAAAAAAAGGGGAAAAAGGGACTGCTCTAATCTGACGCACTTATGGTCAGCTTATCTATTTCCACATGTGCTGCGAGAGCTGCGAGCCATGCTCGATCTAGTAAGCCACCACGAGACAAAAACACAGGACCGTACTACAGTGAACTAGAATACATATGAGCAGTGCACTGAGCGACGCGCACTGCTGCTCGTAGTCGCGGTATTGTCGTCGCTAACTAGTGAACGCGTCAAGCAAGCCGTAGCTCTACGCGCGGCCGGGCTTGAGTGCGCGTCTGGTCAAACGCCAGCCGCGCGTTCCAGACCTGCTACGCTCCCCCCCCCCCCCTCCGGATTACGCGACTAAAATACCCGACGCCACTGCAGCGCCGCCGCTACAGGGGAACCAAAACGCGCCAAGCGGTGGTAGGGTCGCGGCATTCAAAAAAAGGATATGTAACACTCTAACCTTGTACGTCACAACTGAGACGCATCGAAGTGGATTCAGAGCGCGCCGCGATCAGCAATCACGACCACACCGTCTGGCACTCGAAGAAACATGACGGTACCCTCTTCACATATTCATGATCGAGCCGGTTTCCTCATCACGGACGGTTTTTGAATCATAATATGCCTTCCCGCTGAGACCGAGTTATGGCAGTACATCGCGTTCGGAAAATCTGGACAAGCACGAAATGGTGAAATAAAGGGAACAACAGGTCCTGCAGACCAAATGCTTCCGAGACAGTGCGCTGTCGCTGGTGAGGAGTACATCTTTATTAGAGTAAGGTATTGACTTTGAGAGAGCCTTTCTCAGCTGAACTGCGGGGAGCAAAAGAGGGACGGCGACGCTTGATAATGATTCCTTAATGTTGGTAATGGCTGACGATGTCGCCAGCAAGACTGAAACGCCCGGCACGTGCAGGCTGTTGGATACAGTGGCATTACCTGGGGGGGTGACACATGGGCACGTCCCCCCCCCTCCCCCCGCAAGCAATATCTGAGGTAACAAGCAGAAAGTATGAGCAGTGCTACTTGCTGCTGTAGACTTCAGACGGAGTTTATCAAGATGGTAGCTAGAAAAGATTACACATCCACACAAGAATGACAGATCAAGTACTTATGTCAAAGGGTGCCCACGGGTAACGCCTATAAAACAGCGCAGCTTTCTGTGGCTCACACAGCGCGTGTCGCTATTCCTGCTTCAGGACCCCAGAAATGACTCAGCAGAAGTTGGCCTCAACTACAGACGACACGGAGTATCCCACCAAGGATTGAAAGGAAGGAGATGTACCGCAACAAAGACAAACGAGAATATCGGTGCGGACTGGCCCATAATGAACCAGTTGCAAGGGTTGGTACCCTTATGCTCTTCAGCATAATGATACTAGTCCAGCAACAAATCTTATTATCATAAGGGGACTCTGAAAATGTCCCAATGTCTACATGCGGACTTACAATAGGCCCAGGACGCATCATGACTGAAACGTCCGCACGAGGACGTCCTCAATATGTACCCGTTAGAGGTACTGAATATGAACAGTAACCCTAGTACCTGTAAGGTTATTTGAGGGCACCTGTTCGTGAAATGTCCCACTACGCCCATTTGAGGACAACATCACTACATTATAATGTCCTTTTTGACATAGCTATGTCATTGCATATGAGCATAAAAACTGAGTCTGTTTAAAGAATTTTTGTAGCTATGGCGGGGGTTTTTACGAGCCAAAACCACGATTTGATTATGAGGCACGCAGTAGTGGGGGCTCCGGATTAATTCTGACCACTAGGGGATCTTTAAAAATTATATCATGGAGTTTCACGCGCCAAAACCACGATCTGATTATGAGGCGCGATGTAGTGAGGGTCTCCGGAAATTTGGACCATCTTGGGTTCTTTAACGTGCATTTAAGTCTATGTACACGGGTGTTTTCGGAATTCGCCCTCATCAAAATGCGGCCGCCGCGGTACCAGGGGATCTTTAACGTGTCCCCAATGCACGGGACACGGGCGTTTTTGCATTTCGCTGACTGTCCATTTCGGCCGCTGCTGATTGGCTGGAGCTGTACGAGCAAAGATGACAGGCTGGGACAGCCTGTCTCCTTTTTCAACTCCATTTTGTTGTTTCCAATAAATGTTTCTAGAAGCTTCCAACCCCATTTTGTAGGAAACTCCTAGAACGTTTGCGTTCGAATACAGTCATCATTAAATATGGCACACAGTGCGCTAATTTTGCATTCAGAGGCGGGAGTGTCGACAAAAATGACGAACACCTTATGTGACGTAGCTGATTTCGTAAAGCACTATAGTCTAGAAGCTAGGCGGAGCGGATAACAAATAAGCGCCAGACCTATATGGCTCTACGTGTGCTCCAGCACTTGGCCGACAAAAACAAGAAAGGCTTCCCCTTTTTCTCACACTTATTAGTTTATAATTTATAAGCTCCTCAGTTCAGCCGACATCCCAATATGAACGGTGTTACTCGCATGCATTAAAAATAACGTAAACAAACCTTATTTAGCAAACGGACTCCACGCAGGCTTTACACTTTACATAGCTTAGAAACGAGAATTATTCGTTATTACATTCGATATTCGAAGGTTGCTTTCCTAAAATATTCGTTTTTCGATACGATTACGAAATTTAAATTTTCGCCCACTCCTATGCAAAGCTTATCTTTACATACGCATGTTTCTTTTTTTTTTCTTTCTTGGTCTGAATCGCTTCATTTTCAATGAAGACATGCGAGCAAGGTACTCAGTGGCTCTCCTATGTCCCAAGAACGTCCCAAGGTCGGAGAATACGGCAAGGTTGGGTCGTTTTGAGGATCTGCTGAGAACATCCCTACACTCACAAAACTATAGGGCGTTCTTATAAACTGTACATATGCTGTCCGTGTAAAGAACGTTTGTCCGTGTATTGAACGGTGTCTTCGCTTCGAAAGGCACGGTCATAAAGCGCTCGCAATGACACATTCTGGCGCACTGAAGCAAGCCATGGCTATCATGAGCGCTCTTGCAAATTCGTGCTAGTCAAGGCGCGTTGTAGAGACCGCACGTCATATAGAGCCGTGCGCTCGGTACCACAGAGTCGCCTCCGAGGCATGCGTCGATGTCCCACAACGGTAAAACTCCGTCTCGTTGACTACTAAAGGAAAAATAACGGTATGCACAAACAAAAAGAAGGCTACACAGAGAGAAGAAATAAAAACGGATCACCCAGAACAGAGCCACTTATATACCGAAAGGAATGATTCCTCATCGGTAGGATGCGATCCGTCAGGAAGCCGGACCCATGGCCATCGCGAGACACGCGCAGCCGCTCATTCGGGCCCTGCCTGCACGATGCTGCGCCGAGGCGGCCCCGCAGAACCGTGATGCGGCGGCCTGCGCTGGCCGCTTTGTTGCTGTGTCTACTGGTGCGCGCACAAGAAAGCCCGCCCGAGAAGGCGCCAGATACTGGAGGAGGTGAGGGCGGCGCCAAGACTACAGCGGCACCCGCTGGCGGCGATGGCGGCGGTGGTGGTGGGAGCTTCGCGCTGCAGCCTTCGGGCGTAACGGTGCCCGTGTGGAGTGACATCGGTCGCTCGCTGCTCACCATTTTCGCCGGCGACCCCGGAGACGGGCTCAAGTTCGCCCAAGAAGCCCTAGAGTCGCCCGGATTGGGCGGCCTCTGGTCCGCGCTGTCATCCCAGCAGGGCATGATGGGCATCTTTGTGTGGATCAGCTGGTTCTTCTTCCTAGCCGTGACCGCGGGAGGTCTGGGAATCGTGGGGGCGCGCTTCGCCAAGAAGTGCGGCGGCGAGCGCCTGCAGATCATAACACCAGAGTACGACGACTACTACCAGTACTACTGCATGGCGGTCTCGCTGACCGGTGTGGCGCTCATCATCACCGCCGTGGCGCTCTTCCTCAACAAATCGGACATGGGCTCGGCCGTGAGCGATGGCTACGACAACTACGCTTCCGCCGTCACTCTCCTGAAGGGCATTTCGGCTGGCGGCGGCGACGACAAAGGCAAGGACAAGGACAAGAAGGCAGAAGCTACTACGCCAGGCAGGCTCCGACACATCGTGGACACGCTCAACACGCGGTTTCGCGATGACTTTGGCGAGTTTGTCAAGAGACGCGTGGCCATGGACTCTGGCTTGCCATCACGTAGCGTGCTTTCCGAGTGCAGACACGACGCACGCTCTTTGTCACGTTCGCTATCGTCCGAAGGGCAGCGTAGCCTGGCCGCGCTGTTCAGCGCCGTAGGCCGTCGCTGTAGCCAGCTGGAACGCTCGCGCCAGGTCGCCTACGGCAACCTGGCCCGCGCAGTCGAGGATGCCACAGTGGCGGAACGTAAGCAACTCCTACGAAAGGTGCGGGACGCACTGGAGCGAGCTGAGGAGCGAGTGCGCATGATGGCGCAAAGCGGTGGGGGCCTGGATACGCCGATCAACAAGCTGGCGAGCTACGAGAGCGACGGCGGTGCGGTGGGATGGATGAGCTTCCTCACGGGGCTGCCCATGTTGCTGGTGGTGGTGATCACGCTGGTGGCGCCCATCGTGGCCATCGCCGGGATGGGTATGGCAGCACAAGACCACGACCTGCGGCCCACTGTGCGCTCTGCCCAGTCGAACACGGGCGGCCTGATGCTCGTGTACAGCGCCGCTGCCGGTATGGTCTCCCTCATCATCTCCTCGTACATCGCCACCCAGCTGTACCTGGTGGCCGGCACCGCAGAGGTGTACGTCTGCGAGCCATACCGCTCGAATAACTTTAAGGTGCTGGACCAGATGGCGTATGCGCTGTGGACCGCTGACCAGCGGGGTGGCGCGTGGGGCGGCTTCGTGCCGAGCGAGATCTTGACCAAGTGCCAGAAAGGCGGCTCGGTGTCCGACCTGCAGGCGCCTGACTGGGCCGGCGCGGGCAAGGGCGGCAACGATACAAAGAAGGAAGCCCCCACCGCCGACAAGAAAGAGAGCCCCGAGAAGCCGCCCCAAGTGCTGCGGCTCAGCGCCGACCTGCTGCGCAACGCGAGCGCCGTGCGCGACTCGGGCGCCGCAGTGCGCGCGCTCGTGGACGCGCTCGGACACCTGCCCAGGCAGCGGCCGCTGCGCGACCAGCTGACGCGCAAGTGGCGGCCCTTGGTGCAGGGCAACGTGAGCGGGATGGACCCGCTGACCGCCTCGGTGGGTCGCTACTACAACGAGTACATGAGCGACGCCGAGAAGAGGCTGCGCTGGGCAAGCGCCGAGCTGGCCGAGCAGGGCGGCGGCGGCGGCTGCGAACCGGCTTTCCAGACACTGAACGCAGCGCTGCTCCTGTTCTGCGACACCTTCGTGGCAGGCGCCGAGGGCTACTGGCTCGCGCACGTGCTCGCCTTCGTGCTCCTGCTGTGCTTTGGTCCAATTTGCCTGGGCATGGCCAACCACTTCCTCGTCATGGAGAACTACGTTTATCACGGCTTCGACGACAAGAAGGTCAAGCGACGCGAAGAGCGTGAACGACTGGGCCTCGTAAAGAAGAAGAAGAAGAAAAAGAAGAAAAAGGAAGAGGAGGAGGAGGAGGACGACTCCTCAATGAGCGACGACTCCTCCGTGGAAGATGACAGCTCATCAGAGTCCAGCTGAGGTCCTGCACCCCATCACTCATCTCACTGCGGTGTGCCTCGGCGCATGCACTTGTCAGCCCCCATCCGGTTTTTCTCTGCATGCATGCTTCGCCCAAGCTTCATTAGCAACCAGTCCAGATTGCACGCCTTGTACCAAGGCGCGCGACTCGGCTTCGCGCAGGGTGCACGGGGAACCGCGCGAGAGAACACTGTGTTCGGTGACGATGAGCAGATAAAAGCATCAGGCTGCACGCGGGCCTATTGGCGACGCTGAGGAGCCTCAGCGTCCCTTAGCGTCAGAGCCGCAGCGTCTGAGCACGGCTGTGCGCAAGCTGCTCACCAATAATGCGCAAAATATGCGTGTGACTTACGTTACCACAGGGGTTTACAATACCTTGTATCGGTACCGAGTTGCACTAAAAAGCTGCAGCATTTTGTAGACCTGCGTGTAGCCCTTCTCGCTGAATGCGCGGCCATGCATGAGGTACAGCACGAGTGTCATCGAAATCGTACGCGTTAGCATTATTGCGAATATCTGAGCTAAACGAAAGTGAGCATGGCATGCCATACCGGCCTACAATATTCGCACTGTCGGTGACACGAAAATTCTCGACCCGCTGCGGTGGCCGATGGCGTTGTGCTGCTAAGCACAAGGACGCAGGTTGCATTTCCAGCTGCATTCCGAGGCGCCCAGAATGCCGCTCGTGTACCGTGCTTCGGGTCAAACAATGGTCGATCCGGAGCCCTCTCGGTGTACCTCGCACCGTACAGTCACGGGACGTTAAACTCCACAATTATCGAACATCGCGTGGGGCGAAGCAGCTGGAAATAGTATTCCATGCTGGGTGAAAGAAATGTGCGTTCGTTCGTATAGGCGCTACATACGTTCGCATCCTTTTAGCTAGAGCATTTCAAAATTCATGCTGTTTGCTGCACACGGTCCCGAAAGGACAAAGGCCAACAGAAAGTGCGACATGACCAGCCTGCAATTTGTTGCGCAGCTATACTACGCATTGCAAGTTGACACCGCATGCGAGCCAAATGCATCGTTCACGAGAGGCGCGCTGCAATGCCTCAATGCAACCCACAAGGTCTGCCGGCGCGCCGTTGTGGCAACCGAGTCGCCATCAGCCTCTGCCCGGCTCTTGTCGGCGCCGGAGCCGCGGCTGACTTGCCAGGCGCGACCTGCCAAAGCGCAGGAAGAGTTCCGGCAGTGCATGGCGGTGGCAGTTGCTTATCAGCCGCAACTGAGCCGTTTTCGTTTCCGTGTGGCTCCCCAGCATGGCCCAGTTTGCGCAACAGTCCGCAGACGCTTCCGACATACGACGTCGTTTAATACGCACAGAGGTTCCGGCCCCGGCTGTGCCGGCTCTAGCGCACTTTGTCGACAGGACACCATATATATCACCGTATCACCAGCCGCTTTCACTCAGCGGACGAGACGCAATACACTTTCGAAATCACGCGCAGTAGCGCCTTGCACAGCCACAACGACAACCAGCGGCCGTTATAACGTGAGAAGAGCGCTCAAAAGGCGTCAACATTTCGCTGCGCACAGTTGCGCGTTCTTCAACGTTCCCCTGCCACCAGGGGTTCTCCAATGTGCACCCAAAGCGGGGTACACGAGCGTTTTTCGCATTCTGCACCCATCACGATGCGGCCGGAAATCGAACGCCGACCTGGTATTGAGCAGCAGAACGTCACAGGCAAGCCGCCGAGGCGGGTATTTGTCCAAGCGCAAGATGCAGATGGCGGGAATCGGACGAAGTTTGAAGCGACAAGAATGTTTTTGAAGCAGGGCCAAATTTTACAGCAGCTTTCGCGTATAAAGTTACGGATGGCGACTACGTGTACAGCTCATGCAACCTGCCGAATTTCTTTCAGGATCATAGGGGGCAAAGTTTACGACAGCGCCGGAAGTCTGTTGCTTTGGCTATCGTGTACCATTAGACTGAGTTAATTACTGCTTCTTGCGTCCAATGTGAAGACGGCTGCCAAGCCAACAATAATTTTCATACCGTTAGTGATTAAGTTATTATTATTGGATTTCGACGTTATTTCATCACGTCGAAACATGTATTTTTGCTATCTATATATAGCGAGGTAGTCCACTGTTTTGCTCTTGTAAACAGCTAAAAAAATAATATTTTCAAGGGCAAACATACTTTTGTATCTCGGTTCATATATATGGCACTCCCCCAAGAAAGTCAAGCTGCAACATAAAAATTTATTTTAAGCAACAGCCACACTTAAATTTTGACATAGAGGCCCTCTTAAAGCCAGAATATTCCGCTGGAGTGACATTGAAGTAAGGATAAGCGCACTTTCCAAGAATGGCTCGGCGGTGGCGCCACACACATGCGACGAGGCATGCACGCGTGCTAATAGCTGTGCGCGATTTGGCTGTCGCGACCAGGCACGGCGCACGCCATCCTACCACCGCTGTAATGAACGCGACCCACTTCGTCAGCCGCCGTGAACGCACGTCGGAAATGCAGCACCGCACTATAAGACGGTGATCCAACAGGTGCGGCTGATTCAGTCTGTAAAGCAGGTTGCGGACTCAATTGAAGAGCAGCGGATACTTGAGGGCCGCAAACAGCGCCAAGAGAGGAGTAGCGCTTAAATCGAACGTTAACAAATCACCGCTAATTCACTCTTGTGAAGGTGGTTGGTCAGCGAAGCGGCAAGTATGTTGCGCCTAATGTGCAGAGCACCTTGTAAACATCGATCCCATCATGTGCGGCCATTACGCACATTGCTCTTCAAAGTGATGTATGACACGAAAACGCGTTTCAATGCAGTTTACGAAACCTTTATTTTATTTATTACTTTGAAATGACTGCTATAACTGCTTTCTGGTCGTTATGGAACACACTGACGTTTTTCGTTCTTATTTGAGAAACTTTTGTTCGGCCAACGTTAGATCGATACATGACCCGCGTACGATCGTTGGTTGACTCAGATCGTTGAAGTAACCGATCGAGGCCAAAGTCTTTAACGAAGTGGGTGAGCCACTGCTTTCTTTCCTGTTTTGAGATCAAGAGATCAAGAGTTTTGAGTGGGATAGTTGGTACTGCATAACTTGAGGCAAACCGCAAAAAAGCACAACGACAACAGAAGTAGCGCTGTGTCTTCGTTCCCTTCTGTTGACGTGCTTTTTTGCGCTTTGCCTCAAGTTGTTTTGGGATGTCTACGTTAAAGTCTCTGACAACGACCACCGGCTAGAGATTTGCGGCAACGTTCGTTGATCAACGCGGGCGTGCGCGCACCTCGTCATCATGTGGTTTGACGCCTTTTTTTTTTAATTTGTGCGTTTCGTATTGAAACGAAAGCTGTGTTGTGTGTTCCCTTAAACGCCTTACGGGGGTATGAGCCTGGCCCTGCACTGCCGCCGGGATCGGCCCACCTGGGTTTCGTGTCCGCCCACAGTGACGGACGCGAAAAGACCCCGGGATCCTATAGCCATAGACAGCTTCGCTGAGAAACTGTGTTAGCAAAACCACCACCGACGAAATGAAGGCGATATACTGTACGAGCACTGATGCTGACGCTGCCTGTACCCTGAGGTGCATGACAACGAACAGCCTAGAAGTACGCAACGCTCTTGAGGATTCTGAATGAGGGCATTCCGTAGTCCCGCCGCCGGCTGCTTGACCCGTGACCGCAGCGGGCAAGGCATGTCGGCAACGTGCTACACGCTGTCACTAAAGCCCGTGCATGCACGACGGTGGTTGCGGAAAGGTCCTTTTACAGGTTTCTGCAATCGGCTGCGAAAGAGTTGGCAATGGTGTACCACAAACCATTCAGCGATACGCCGCGCGATAATGTTCTGCTCTGCAACGAACTGCGACTCGAGCAATAACTGGCCGGCCTTTTATACGGCAAACAGCTAAAGTTATGAGGTTATGAAATATAGAGAAAAAAAGCGTCGGCTGTCGCTACCTGTGCAGTATCCGCCACGGCACAAAATACGCGCTCGTCGTCGGACTGGAAAAATTGGCCGAGGTTTAAAAGGCAGAAGCCCATGCAGGAGCATGTGCATGCTATTCGAAAACTCCAGGCTGCAGCTCAAGGAGAAATGGAGTAAATCAATCAAGTGAATCGGAATCATCGGACTCTGCAAGCTTTTTTTTTTTTTCTTCTTTGTCGTTGTTGCGCCGCGCACGAACGCAATGCTACAGAATAAATGAATCCCTTGCAATTAGCGATCGACGAACATAAAGACAATATATGTCATTCCACCATAGATATTCAGTTCGGGTTTTAATTTCGACATAACAAAAAACAGGCAGTTAACCCCAACTAAGAGTCCTCATCAAACAACTCGAAACGCCGCACTCGCTGGCGACATTCCCAGTTTACAAACTGCCAGCGCCAACGCGAGCGGCTCATCAAGACGAACCCCAGCCGCGAAGGGGGGACGATCGCGCTTCCGGTCGCGAACCGTGGGGCTCCTCGTTCTTCTATGACGAGTGCGCGCCCCGCCAGAGCAGTGCGCCGAAGCCCGGCTCGTTTAACATGGCGCGCGGTTCTCGCACCGACCAACAGGGCACCAGTCCGCAGCTCTCTGCTTCGTTTAAAATGGCGCGCGGTTCTCGCACCGACCAACAGGGCACCAATCCGCAGCTGTCTGCTTCGTTTAAAATGGCGCGCGGTTCTCGCACCGACCAACAGGGCACCAATCCGCAGCTGTCTGCTTCGTTTAAAATGGCGCGCGGTTCTCGCACCGACCAACAGGGCACCAATCCGCAGCTGTCTGCTTCGTTTAAAATGGCGCGCGGTTCTCGCACCGACCAACAGGGCACCAATCCGCAGCTCTCTGCTTCGTTTAAAATGGCGCGCGGTTCTCGCACCGACCAACAGGGCACCAATCCGCAGCTGTCTGCTTCGTTTAAAATGGCGCGCGGTTCTCGCACCGACCAACAGGGCACCAATCCGCAGCTGTCTGCTTCGTTTAAAATGGCGCGCGGTTCTCGCACCGACCAACAGGGCACCAATCCGCAGCTGTCTGCTTCGTTTAAAATGGCGCGCGGTTCTCGCACCGACCAACAGGGCACCAATCCGCAGCTGTCTGCTTCGTTTAAAATGGCGCGCGGTTCTCGCACCGACCAACAGGGCACCAATCCGCAGCTGTCTGCTTCGTTTAAAATGGCGCGCGGTTCTCGCACCGACCAACAGGGCACCAATCCGCAGCTGTCTGCTTCGTTTAAAATGGCGCGCGGTTCTCGCACCGACCAACAGGGCACCAATCCGCAGCTGTCTGCTTCGTTTAAAATGGCGCGCGGTTCTCGCACCGACCAACAGGGCACCAATCCGCAGCTGTCTGCTTCGTTTAAAATGGCGCGCGGTTCTCGCACCGACCAACAGGGCACCAATCCGCAGCTGTCTGCTTCGTTTAAAATGGCGCGCGGTTCTCGCACCGACCAACAGGGCACCAATCCGCAGCTCTCTGCTTCGTTTAAAATGGCGCGCGGTTCTCGCACCGACCAACAGGGCACCAATCCGCAGCTGTCTGCTTCGTTTAAAATGGCGCGCGGTTCTCGCACCGACCAACAGGGCACCAATCCGCAGCTGTCTGCTTCGTTTAAAATGGCGCGCGGTTCTCGCACCGACCAACAGGGCACCAATCCGCAGCTGTCTGCTTCGTTTAAAATGGCGCGCGGTTCTCGCACCGACCAACAGGGCACCAAACCGCAGCTCTCTGCTTCACGTGCTTCAGAGCGGAAAGAAGACACGGCTCACCTACCACGCACGGCACGTCGTCTTCGACCGCTGCTGCGAACTCGCAGAGGCACCTGCGGCCACACCCCGACTACGCAATATCACCAAAACTAGAGTTAGCGGGATATACTCATAAGGCTGTTTCACATGCTGCGACTGCAACGACGAAAATCGGTGCTGTCGCACGCGTCGCAATGCGATTTTTAGAGGGCTCATTTCACATGATTGCGATTTCAACAATGCGACTGGTGCGACGCCCAGGGTTGCTTACTGCCAGGTTTCGTGGCACACGCTGCATAGTTCTTTTATTGTAGTGAATAAAACGTTTAACCCGCCGTGGTTGCTCAGTGGCTATGGTGTTGGGCTGCTGAGCACGAGGTCGCGGGATCGAATCCCGGCTACGGCGGCCGCATTTCGATGGGGGCGAAATGCGAAAACACCCGTGTGCTTAGATTTAGGTGCACGTTAAAGAACCCCAGGTGGTCAAAATTTCCGGAGTCCTCCACTACGGCGTGCCTCATAATCAGAAAGTGGTTTTGGCACGTAAAACCCCAAATATTATTATTATTATAAAACGTTTACACTATAATATTATTGACTTCTGTTGATAAGAAGCAAATAATATGTTCGTTTACTAATTTAAAAGCGTTAGTTAAGATTTGTCTCGGAATGCGCGACAGTGGTTTCTGTAGTTCAGTGCGACATCGCCGACGTAAACAGCTGTTCGCAGGTGGTTCAGCGCTGTGTGTTGTCTTATCTACCTTCTATGACCGTTTCATTCTGCCTGCGCTACAACAATCTACAAGATGACCTATCGACAAGTTCATATAGCTACCCTCACCGCTTATGCAGTATTCGGAATTCGGCTGCCACGAAGTTGTGTCAGCCCAACAAAATCCTCGCGCTACCCGTGCTCGGCGTCAGCTCCTGGAGAAATGATGCGTGTATATTGCCCGTAATTGCGCTTATGTGGTGCCTGCTCCTAGCCATATTCTTGCGCCAAAAGCAACAAGAAGCACCAACCCGAAAGCCCGCGTGTGCCCCTGAACGAAGCCTCAAATGATCTGTGTGATTACTGGACGTGGAATGAAAATTGTGTTGTGAAATTCAACCTTAGCGCTAGCCTGGTTCATCCATCCCCGTGCTTGCGCTGCGAATATATATATGGGAGCCCTCTCTAAACATTTGTAAAGGCGCAAAAGCCGACGCATCAAATGTTTCGAGCAGTTACCGTCACTTTTGTAGAAACCTGTACGTTGTAACACAGCATTATAAAAGACACGCTTCTCGTCCACTTTGTGTCTCGAGCTGGTAGTATACTCGGAACTTCTAACAAGAAGACCATATCAATACGCGCTATTCATAATGCAGGATCGTAGGCCCACGGCAGGCGCACTTGCCGTAGAATTTTTCGGCTTTCTGCTCAGCCTCGCACGCCGCTCACGGTTAGCCTGTTTTGTGGTAATAAATATTATTATTATATTATTAATGTTATAAAACATTATAGTTCCTTCGCTGTAATTTATAGCAATCATCCAGATTTCTTAAGCTAGTCATGCATTTAACATGTATTAGATCAACATTGTTACGACATGCTTATGGGAGTCATTTCAAACTAGGTTGCTCAGCCAGAGAAAGTACAAATGCAAGTCTCAATGTTTATTCCAATTTAATATTCCTAAACAGATTATAGTGGCAGAATTTTATGCCTGCTTGCACTTCCTGCAATTCAATGTTCAGAGCTGGAAAAACTGATTCCTTTTCTTGCTGTCGAAAGGCTGATTCAATGTCGATAGCAAGCTATAATTATTCATTTCGAGAGTGTTAAGCAATTACTATATGTCTAAGCTTATCAATGCGTCTTTGTTCCACCAACACAATTAAGTTTTCTGTCTCCCTCTCATTGACAGCCATGGAATGAGCCATTAACTTTCATAAGTATCCGGATGCAAACATTCTGGAGTTTGTCCTGAGCATTTGTCTGCATCCTATAGTGTGCATGTTTGTATCAAGTTCTGGTGGTGCAATCGCAGTGATTTACGCATATTGTTATATTGCAACAAATTTCTTTAACTTTGTTTTCAAATCTGCAATGTGGCCATGCAGTAACGACCACATTAATAAGCAAAAAAAAACAACTGCAGATGCAGTGTACGTGTTGGAATCTATGCGAAGTGAAGTTTTTGTCAAGTGGTCAATTAAATGCTGTTAAAGTAACTGCAATATATACAATTTGTCTTATTTTCAACATCCAACATGTCATCTTTTGCAAGGTTTGCTTATGCACCGCATAGGTCACAACCTTAATGTCATGTAATCTTTATGCATTACACTGTTCACAAACCATACCGAAATGCAAACGGCAGTTAATGTACATGCCCGCTGCGAGACGTCAACACAGTGACGTTTGTTGAGCAAGGAATGGTGCGAGGTGTATGCAGATGAATGAATGACGTGCTTGTGTACTTATTTATTTATATACCTCGCAGGCTGCAAGGTTGGAGTATTATGCAAGGGGGAATAACAAAGTTGTTACAAAAGGAAGAAGGGCAAAACATTAAGAAAAAAAAAACAGCAATAAAAGCAGTACCAATACATTGCACCAACTAGCCCAACGTGTTTTACTGGCACAGCTTTATACAATACTTAACAACCAATAACAGAAAAAGTTACTGCCCATGCACCCTGTACAGACGGTAAACCAGCGAAGCTGAAATGTGCGGCCCCGGTGTTTATCACTGGGTTAATTCCAATGGTTTATTCAGTCTTTCTATATTATTGGTTATGTCTGTGTTTCTTAATGAGGTTATGCACATGTTTGAGTTGGGTTTATCACATTGTTTATTTGGAATGCCACACATTGCACTTTGCAAGATCACCATCATGGAAAGCGCAATGAGTGGTTCATTGTGTTAATCCAGCGGGCCCATCAAAGTCTTTCTGAATTATGTTACGCACTTGTGTTTTGTAATGCGTTAATCATAATGTTTATGACTCAGTTATGCACTGTAGTTACCAAGTGACACACTGGGGCTGCACATTTCATTTAATTAAATACAGGGACTCATTTTCGAACCTATTGGGAAGTCGGAGAGAGACTGCTGCACGCACGCTCTGCTGCTAGAGAGAAACGACGTCACTATCGGTCTAGCCAATGGCCCACCACACCTTTGCTGCAAGATAATAATGACATCATGATCTTGTCTTAACCCCATCCCCCTCTGTGTCCCTTCCCTGCAATAATATGCAGATAAATGTATGTTTGAAATGCATAAGCATTTCTATGTCTACCCAACAAGAAATTTCTCTGTCCATCATGCAAGGCGAATACAATGGCTCACACCCCCTTAAACAATGGCTCATACCCCTACAGTAGGGTTTTTGGGATCGGACCATGAGTGTTTCGCCTAGGCATATACAGCTTCACTGTAAAAAGAATGAACACCTTTCTGCTAGAGACCAAGACAATCATGAGGTGTATTAACAAATGAAAGTTTATTGAACATGCCGAGTAAATGCTGGTCGACAAGCAATAAATCGAATTTACACAAAAAGCAGAAGCAAGATCTGATGTGTGTCCATACAGATCCCAACAGGAAACGCATCCATCTCTGAAAGTGTAACAGCGGCCATGCTGACATAAGATTCTCCCAGTGTCTTTGCATCTACAGCTTCCATTTCTCTGGGCAGCCGATCTCCACAGAATGCTAGCTTCTTCCTTTACAATGCACTCTCCACATCTGAGTGTGCATTGTAGAGGAAGAAGCTAGCATTCTGTGCAGATCGGCTGCCTAGAGAAATTACGGAAGCTGTAGATCTAAAAATGCTGGGTTAATCTTGTCAGCACGGCCTCCGTTAGAAATGGATGCATTTCCTGTCAGGGAACGCACATGAATTTTTGCTTCTCCTTTTTGTGTATGTTCAGTCTATTGCTTGTCAGCGAGCATTTACTCGGTGTGTACATTAAACTTTTGGTTGTTAGATCATCTCGGTTTTCTTGTTCGTCCTATGTGTTCTCTGGTGCCATTTGCAGCCAGGCCATTCATATTTCTTTTAGACTGCAACAAGTCACTTTAATGGCCCTCATGATACCTTATAAAATCTTTTACTTGGCCAATGTAGCAAGACTGTACAGTGTGAAGCAGTAAGAACAGGGTACGTTAACTTCTAATTAAAAGGTTTATTGTGAAAATGCAGTGATCTATAAAGGTTACCACAAAGTAGTACAGCAATAAAACCTGATAAAGACTAGTGCTTGATGAAACCAAACATAAAAGCAGGAAAGGGAGAAAATACATATAGATATACAAGTCCAGGGAAAAAAAAACATTGTGATCACCAAGTGTGCATGTGGCTACCTTCCAGGAAACTCATTTTTTTCCCAATGGCATGGAACTGGAAGAATGTGCTTGCATCAGCACGCTGTCAGTCTGTCTATTGGAATAACAACAGTGTTTCTTGAAAGGTGCTGGCATGCAGGATTGGCAATTGTAGTGATTTTTCTTGCACTTGGAATTTTTCTCTATTTTCTTTCTGTAGCATTTTTATTTATGTTTGGCTGCATCAAGCACCAATTTTTATCTATCCTTCAAAGATGTATTTCTTTTTCTGGGGAAATCTGTTGAACTTTAGTTAATAATGAATACACACAAACTTATCTAGTTCTCAGTTATCATGTCGGGCTTATAAGCCCGCTTGTGTCCTGGAATATCTGCATGGCTATGTATCCAGCCTGCTTCTTGCCAAGGTAGGCAAGAAGCAGGCTGGAGACAAGGCAGTGGGGGAATATGGCATAGGCACTAGGAATAGCAGGGGAGAGTTATTAGTAGAGTTTGCGGAACAGAATAATATGAGGATAATGAATACCTTCTTCCGCAAGCGGGATAGCCGAAAGTGGACGTGGAGGAGCCCGAACGGCGAGACTAGAAATGAAATAGACTTCATACTCTGCGCTAACCCTGGCATCATACAAGATGTGGACGTGCTCGGCAAGGTGCGCTGCAGTGACCACAGGATGGTAAGAACTCGAATTAGCCTAGACCTGAGGAGGGAACGGAAGAAACTGGTACATAAGAAGCCGATCAATGAGTTAGCGGTAAGAGGGAAAATAGAGGAATTCCAGATCAAGCTACAGAACAGGTATTCAGCTTTAACTCAGGAAGAGGATATTAGTGTTGAAGCAATGAACGACAATCTTGTGGGCATCATTAAGGAGTGTGCAATGGAAGTCGGTGGTAACTCCGTTAGGCAGGATACCAGCAAACTATCGCAGGAGACGAAAGATCTGATCAAGAAACGCCAATGTATGAAAGCATCTAACCCTACAGCTAGAATAGAACTGGCAGAACTTTCGAAGTTAATCAACAAGTGTAAGACAGCTGACATAAGGAAGTATAATATGGATAGAATTGAACATGCTCTCAGGAGCGGAGGAAGCCTAAAAACAGTGAAGAAGAAACTAGGAATTGGCAAGAATCAGATGTATGCGTTAAGAGACAAAGCCAGCAATATCATTACTAATATGGATGAGATAGTTCAAGTGGCTGAGAAGTTCTATAGAAATTTATACAGTACCAGTGGCACCCACGACGATAATGGAAGAGAAAATAGTCTAGAGGAATTCGAAATCCTGAAGGTAACGCCGGAAGAAGTAAAGAAAGCCTTAGGAGATATGCAAAGGGGGAAGGCAGCTGGGGAGGATCAGGTAACAGCAGATTTGTTGAAGGATGGTGGACAGATTGTTCTAGAGAAACTGGCCACCCTGTATACGCAATGCCTCATGACCTCGAGCGTACCGGAATCTTGGAAGAACGCTAACATAATCCTAATCCATAAGAAAGGGGACGCCAAAGACTTGAAAAATTATAGACCAATCAGCTTACTGTCCGTTGCCTACAAAGTATTTACTAAGGTAATTGCAAATAGAATCAGGAACACCTTAGACTTCTGTCAACCAAAGGACCAGGCAGGATTCTGTAAAGGCTACTCAACAATAGACCATATTCACACTATCAATCAAGTGATAGAGAAATGTGCAGAATATAACCAACCCTTATATATAGCTTTCATTGATTACGAGAAAGCGTTTGATTCAGTCGAAACCTCAGCAGTCATGGAGGCATTACGGAATCAGGGTGTAGATGAGCCATATGTAAAAATACTGGAAGATATCTATAGCGGCTCCACAGCCACCGTAGTCCTCCATAAAGCAAGCAACAAAATCTCAATAAAGAAAGGCGTCAGGCAGGGAGATACGATATCTCCAATGCTATTCACAGCGTGTTTACAGGAAGTATTCAGAGACCTGGATTGGGAAGAATTGGGGATAAATGTTAATGGAGAATACCTTAGTAACTTGCGATTCGCTGATGATATTGCCTTGCTTAGTAACTCAGCGGACCAATTGCAATGCATGCTCACTGACCTGGAGAGGCAAAGCGGAAGAGCGGGTCTAAAAATTAATATGCAGAAAACTAAAGTATTGCTTAACAGTCTCGGGAGAGAACAGCAATTTACAATAGGCAGCGAGGCACTGGAAGTCGTAAGGGAATACATCTACTTAGGGCAGGTAGTGACGGCGGATCCGGATCATGAGACGGAAATAATCAGAAGAATAAGAATGGGCTGGAGTGCGTTTGGCAGGCATTCCCAAATCATGAACAGCAGGTTGCCGTTATCCCTCAAGAGAAAAGTATATAATAGCTGTGTCTTACCAGTACTCGCCTACGGGGCAGAAACCTGGAGGCTTACGAAAAGGGTTCTACTCTAATTGAGGACGACACAACGAGCTATGGAAAGAAGAATGATAGGTGTAACGTTAAGGGATAAGAAAAGAGCAGATTGGGTGAGGGAACAAACGCGAGTTAATGACATCTTAGTTGAAATCAAGAAAAAGAAATGGGCATGGGCAGGACATGTAATGAGGAGGGAAGATAACCGATGGTCATTAAGGGTTACGGACTGGATCCTAAGGGAAGGGAAGCGTAGCAGGGGGCGGCAGAAAGTTAGGTGGGCGGATGAGATTAAGAAGTTTGCAGGGACGGCATGGCCACAATTAGTACAAGACCGGGGTTGTTGGAGAAGTATGGGAGAGGCCTTTGCCCTGCAGTGGGCGTAACTAGGCTGATGATGATGATGATGTATCCTGTAATCTAATTTCTGGCCATGTGCTTGTAAGTCGCGTGTCAATCTCCTGATTTTCCTGACAATCTTGTGTGATGTGCAGGCCCAGACAGGTTCTGGTGAATCCATGCAGGGCGTTGTGCAGGGTGTAATCTGCACTACAAGTGCTGCTTTGATTGCTTTCAGTTCAGCTTTTCTAGGTGTACGATGACCAGGAATGGTACTCACTTATATGTGGTTTAATTTTATGTAGTGCCATACTACTGTTACACTGCTATTGCCAGATCAGTGTATATGTGCCTTGTGTTTGCTTGCATCTTCATGATTAGCAACCTCCTCTGTGTGTTTGGCAGTTGCATATAGTCTCCTGGCCTAATTTTTTGCCCCCATATTTCACGGTATGGGCCTGCTGTGTTTCAAGTTCAGGTACTCCCGAGGTTGTGTTTCTGAAGGGAGGGGTAGTCATCTTTGCATCTCATATGATAGTTGGCATAGTATGTTGGGACGAGGTTCTGAGCTCTTGAGACAAAGAATTTTGCTGCAGGCTGCAACTCTACTCTGTCTAGGTGCTTGTTCGTTAGCTCTTTCTCATAGAGGTCTTCAAGCATGGTAAAGTTGGAAAGACCTATTATTACTACCTGATGCCTGTATTCGATGAGTTGTCTTTTTTGTGCGCTGCTGGTAATTCATACCGTACTATACCTTGGACACAAGCACAGCATCTGTGATTTTCCATAGTATCCACTCGTAGACCCCCATTATTTCGAGATTATTCTTTTCACCAGATGCGGAAGTTGCGTCCAGGCATTGCATAATTGTTTCACCCACGTGCTGGCTCTGCTGTCATGGGCTTACACTAGCTGAGGATTTGTGGATGTTGACTTGCAGGCATATTTGTCCAGCTATGTGGATCACAATGTTTAATCTGGGGCAGTTCTTGATTCTAGTCTTTTTTTTTTCCCGCCGTCAATATGAGCTGACTTATCAGAAAGCGAGAGGCCAGACTGGCCAAGAAAGTCTGCAGTGTTGTTGAGGGCTTGTTGCATCATTCTTGATTTCTGTATAAGATAGCTTTCCCACAGACTGTAATACACCATAGGCTGTAGTGTTTCTTGTAGTATGCCCGCATTATTGGTGTGTGTGGGCCAAATGTACCTCCAACTCTCACCTGGAATTTTCTGTCTTTCAGAAAGTTACTGTTTAAGTGCTCTACCAGAAATGTTTTTGCTCATCGTTCTTCTTATTAGAGTAGCATGAGGTACTGCTGTTAAAAGCCTCTTCACTTTCTTCATTCCTTCATAAGCGGTATTACACAATGTCCTGCAAAAAAGTTTCTGCTGCTTATGGCCCACTCATATCTGCCAGAAGGGACAACTCTTGAAAAAGGGTTTCTTTGTGCTATGTGTGCGACGTAGTATGAGCATTCATGCCTTGACATTTATACATCTGTAGAACCAGCTTCCTACTTGCTATACCTGATCATGCTTATTTGTGCAGTGCTGTTGAACAATACATATTGATCCAATGAATATTTACACACTCGAATTATCACGAAAGATGGTTGTTTTACAATTCTGCCCTTTGCTTTCTATTGGTGCATAAGCATGCCGCCCTATGCAATAGTATTTTGATCTGTAAGGGTTCAATAAAAGGTGATGAACGAAATCTAAGTGCAAGAGCTTTTATTCACCTATGACTCCCATCGAAATGCGACTTCCATGGCTGGCAAATCAACCCCTCGCCTTGTGTTAGCAGCAGAATGCTATAGCAACAGTGGCAGGTGAACAAATTGAAGAACGATATGTCTGTCTATAATTTTTTTTCTTGCCTGTATGTAAGTAAAGTTTGGAATAAGTTTGTCATTGCAAAAAAGCCCAATTTGTGGTCTTTTATTGAATAAACCACATATTGTGTATAGTTGAAATGCAGAAGTTTGTTCTAAAATCCTCGGGTGATATATGTTCTTGCAAGTAGCATGGTATTTCATTACTTATAAAGATAGTAATCGCAGCGGATATCGTTACATGGGTTTACACACTAATATATGTGATCACAAACTTATTAGAAACTTACTAGAAACATGTAAGGCATGAATGTTTCTGCACAGTTGATCAGCTGTGAACGTGCAAGAACTGCTTCTACTGGCTGACTTCACTGCACAGTTTTGATTTACTTTTCTTCAGGGTATCGTTTTATAATGTTTTATCCCCACAAGAACAGGCCGTTTGCCTGGTTTTCGCATTGTTGCACGAGTTCTACATGATTGTGCAGGAGGGTATGTTGTCACTGTGCCACTATAGCAAGCAATTTACTTAATCTACTAGCTGTACAGTTAATTACGTTGCAGAGCAAGTGTTCATACAGATGCAGTAAGGATACAAAGTCCGCAACATAGTCAATGTTTATTGGTTTCTGTGCAAGAAAAAGAAATTCTCCAGAGAAGAGGTGCAACTTAACGCGCATGTAATATTTTATTCAAGCCACGGATTTAATGCTATCGTAGCAAATTCATTACGATAGCTTACACTTTCGCTCTGTCAAATTTGATAAGAGGCAAGATAAGCTTTCAAGATGCATCGGGAAATTCATGCTTGAAAACCGACAAGAAAATGCAACTGAACGGTACCGCGTTCAGCGCAACGTTGAAACTTCGGGTACTTTGCTGTCTTGTCATTTACCCTTGCCGAGGTTGAAATAATTCAAGCTGCTCCGTAAGCGCAATTTTTGCATACTCAACAAAAGAAAATTGTGACGACCTCGTCGTCTGCTGGGGATCGAACACCTCCTAGCACTGAAAACTCACAAAGGCGTACGAAGCAAACGTGAAAATGCACTTTATTTGCTGCGTACCGTGTCGACAAATGTACATAAATGGGAGAATCGAATATGCGGTACAAGTTTTTTACTCTCCCTTCGCGTACGTACCGAATTCGACAATCCACGTCTCCGCGCATTGCACTTGTGCGAGACGCCATTTTACAAAACAAACCGGCGAAATAGCTTCGTTGACAGCTCTCCGCGCAATTTCGACGGAAAATCGCAGCGATCGGTGCGACGGTGCGACCAACCGGTTGGTCGCAGCCGAAAATCGGGGGGTCGGCACTGCGACTGCGATTTTCATCGCAAACGACGGAAATCGCACTTCCGGTGCGACGAAAATCGCATCATGTGAAACAGGCTATACGCAGTAACTCTAACCAGGACGAAATTATACAGGCCCCCGGCGGCCCGTCACCAACGTAGTGCGCACTGACAAGCATCCTGCTTATTCTCCACAAAACCGCAGCGACACGGTGCGAAGAGTTACTTTTTCGCGTCACGGTTCCATACGGTGCGCCGATAAGGAACGAGAGATCTGAGTCTGAGGACGGCAATCTTCCGGTCTCTGTGCTGAAATAACTCGCGATGACAATGCTTGAGCAGCATAATTCTGTAGCAAGTATCACTGAGCGAGGTTTTGACACACTTTTACCCGAATATCGATTTCCGATCCCAAATTTCGCACGCACGAACGCACCACACATACACAAGCGTCTCGTTGGCTGCCACGATGATTCAGCGTACAGCCTCCCCACAGATTCCCCCACCCCTATTAAATAAAAATAACAGAAAAATCTGGTGCTATAAGATAAGCGCTCCGCAATACGGTGCCTCTCAGTGCAAGAACAACCCTATAGCCCGGAGACAGTTGGTTTTATTGCTACACCAATAAATAAATAAATAAATAAATAAATAGACGGAGTTCAAAGGCCCCAACAAGAGTTAGAAATTTTCGTGGCGTCCTGCACGTGCAACGCAGAGCTGACAAGAGACGGGATATACCGAACATCTCACAGCAATACTTAGCGCAGCGAGTACCAGCGATAAATGCACCTGTTTTCCCCTCGATTAATTCAAAGTAGGATCTTTAAAAGCAAAAATGTTTTCGACGCTCCAAAAGTCAACTTGGCCACAACGCACGGATGCCTTTTGTCTGGCCATGATGTTATTGATGATGGTGAGACTCGAAATAGCTGACGGCAGCAGTGCAAAATTCGCAGGGTGCAATAACCCGCTGAACAACAAACGTTCCTCCCTCCTCGACATGCGTAACGACCAGAACAAGGAAATCCATTTAACCAATCAGGGAACGACCGTTAACTCGTCCTCGGTACGCCACAAACGCTGTTGAAACAAATTGCGCGACTGGCTCGGGCCTTCCGTACGACATGGCGCGGCACCTGCTACAGTACACAAGTTGCTACGCAACACAAGTGCTACGCTACACATGTTGACCAATTCGCCAATAACTGAGCCGCCCACCTGCAGCGGCATTATAGCATGTGGCATAACTTCGCAAACAAGCGATGACCACAGCGACCGCGCAGTCGCTGCCGTTCATTTTACCTCTATTCCCAAAAGAAACGAAGCGCAGCTGCCGCTGCATGAACTCTTTATTCAGAAATAAAGAAACAAAAACTCGGTGCCCTTTCACTCTGTGAAGAAAGATGACCAGCGCAGCTGTGTACGTGGGCCCCTTAATGGCGAACTGCACCTCCGCCGCGGGTCGGCCCGGCATCACACTACCTTCGGTATCGGCCCACGTATGGGGAGTGCTTAACGCCTGCTTCACCTCCGCCGCGAGTCGTGCCGGTATCGCACTATCTTTGTGATCGGCCCACGTATGGGGAGTCTTTTGCTTACGACGACACAAAACTTTCCTTGGACGGTGTAGGTATACAGCTTCGCTGTAAAAAAAAGCGTTGATTATAAAGCTGAAACACGGTTGCGTTGTGTTAGGTGGAGCACCTCGTTAGAATTTATCAAGCACTGCCAGCCTGCATTACAGACCTTCGGCAGGAGTGGTTAATTAAAAAGGCGAGTATGATGCATTAGACAGACATCAATGAAAGAAGCGGCTACAAATGTCTACACACTGCGCTCACAAGAATTACTACACTGGACCAAGCCATCAAAAAGTGCTATCGCACGAAGCCACTGCGTCCACGCGCGACGCACACAGCGCGCTACCGCGGCCGAGTTGCCTCGGGCTGAGACAAGGGACGTATTCTGCGATCAAGTTCGGCGATAGAATCGCCGTCAGGCGCGCGCTGATTGGCTGATTGAGCACTACGCCACGCGAAGGCGGTAGTATCGCCGAAGTGATCAACGCAGAATATGTCCCCAAGGCCTTCACCGCGCCCATAGAGTTCCTAAATAAATGCCCAAGAGGGAAATGTGGAGCTAGTGTCTACGGGGGTTCTCCTGAGAGTTGCCTCAACCTACGTGGAAATGATGCATGGAGGAAGGAAAAATATAGGAGAGAGCATTGCGTCATACAGCCAGCCTTGACAAGCGAACGCTCTGTCAAGCCACAGTGGTGGCCCAAAGCGTGATCTCTTGCGTCGAGATCACGGAGCAAGAATCGAGATTTGCTGAAACGTTTGGTTCCCAGTAGCAAGTAGTTTTTATTCGGTGCGCGCTTGTTCAGCTGCCCTGCCGTTGCTCCTGCCTGCAGAGCAGGAACACGAAAACAAACCGCGCACTTTGACGTGCGATCACGTGTTGGTCCACAAGCTTTGGCTTTAATAGCGTTGCGGTATGCTCCCTCCGATCTTTTTCCTTCCCCCACGGAATGATTACCGGCTTCTGATTAACTTCGATCTTTGGGCTAGTGGCGTTTGCTTGCGGCGCAGTAAACAAAGCTATATATTAAGATATTTTCGCATAATATCTAATTCTATTTCTGCAGTATTTTATACAATGCGCAATACATTGCATAACGTTTGTATGACTGAGACCGGAGCACGGTTTACCACCAGGGCACACCAGGGTAACCATTGTTCTGTAATTTCTTCCCGATTTAGCGCAAGTGAATAATTATTTATTTTTTACAATAACAACCATGCATGTGCTTATGTAAAATTACTCATCAAATATTTATGGAAATAAAAAGTTTCTATTGGTGATAAAAGTGTTGCGCCTTAGAGAAATACTACAAGTGTCGTCTGCTACGACGCCTGGTCACTGCGAACGCAGAGTGTAGGCACTTGCGAACTTTCTCGCTCTTTCGAAAGGCTGCGTCAGCTGTCGCGATTGCAGAACGTCTTTAAGTACTTTTAAGCACATCTGCAGCAGTGCTAGCTGGGACGCTTGTGGCCTCATACGAGTATGCCTCATTATAATTTATGTTGACGAATCGCTTCTTCTGAAGCGCGCGCCAGCAGCTGTTACGGCGTGGCTTTGCGCTTACCCATTTTTGAGAGCAGACTACAGCCTGGAGGCAGCAACCTTTCCTACAACAAGTAAGTTTGTGTTCTCAAATGTGCTGAAACACACATCTCAATGAGCACATAAACGAGCAATGTGTAATGAAGCCCTCAATCAAATTTGGTTGTCAAGCCACCAGAAGTACAACTGTCTATGTAGTAAACAAAATGTGTTATGCAAGCAGTCAGCTGTCTTTCCATTGCACTGTGCATCACTAGTAGAAAAAAAGTTACTGGCAGGTTATAAATCACCACGCCGCGACACAAACATCGGCTCAGCCGCTAGCCCAGCGCGCTATCGGCACTTCGAGCAACGTTACAGAACAAAGGCAAAGAGCTTTGCGCCGCACTGCCCCACTGCGGGTTATAGGTATATTGTGCTTGGAGCGAAACCAAAACTGCGAAAAAAAGATACCTGTAGAATAGCTCGCCAATCAACGTATACCAATCCGTAGCCTTTACTTCCCGAAATTCCCATGATAGTTGAACGATCGCAGCGCCATATTTCCCTCTAGTTATAGTAGTATGAAACTCTATTCAGACCGCGCCCATCCAAAAGCACGAAAGGTGAGACTGCAAGAACCAACAGGACGACAACTGTAGTCACGCGGCTCAGACCTTTCTCGACAATGAATTTTATTTCGGCTTGGCCGTCTTTTCAAGCCATATAGTTTTGTATGAAATTCTATGTTTGAAACCCCAAGCTTTCCAAACTATTCTTAGGCCACGGGCCATAGTTTAAGGCTTCGATCACTTATTGCACTTCATAAAGTAAAACAAATACATGATACTGTCTATTTCGGTTGTCCTCAGAAGCGTGCATTAAAACAGGTCTCGGGTCAGTGTCACTTCGGGCAAGTGCCCTTCGCCGCTAGGGTCATACGCAGGTTGTCTGTGGCGTGCACTTGCCAGCGAGTGCGTTCAATGAACTCACTTGGCTGCGATGAAGTGCGTAGCCTCGATAGCCCCAGCGCTTTAAAAATAAATAATACTCAATGCAGAGTCGCCAAAAAATCAAAGACAAAGACGATCTTTTGTTGTTGGTTTCAAATAAAACGGCCGTTCTTAGGGTATGTTCGAATTCTGGCCATCATCGGAGACAGTCTACGTAGACAGCCAAGGAAACAGCCCGAGACAGCTTCGAGGCCATGTAAGGGAACGCGTTCCGAGCCGTCTGGAAGATCACAGCCTCCTACATGGAAGACGTATGGAAGACGTTTTTGCGACGCGACGCCACCTCGCGGCGACAAGAGTTGAGAAAAGCACACGTTATTTCTGTATTTTATGTCTTCGTACCGGCGAATCTATGAAAAACACGATGTGACTTACATTAAGGGCGCAGGAAAGCGTGTCCACGTTTTCTTAAAATTAAGTTGGCTCACCACCAAAGTTTAGGTTGGCCCACCCCCCAAATCTCAAGTTGGGCCATGTGCGAATTAAATTTGTCCCACCCCCAAAATTAAGTTGGGCCCTGTCCAAATTTAAGTTGGCCAACCCCCAAATTTTAGGCTGGCGCATCCTCAAAATTAAGCTGGCCCACTCCCAAATTTCAGTTGCCCTCGCCCCCTCCCCCCCTACTATAAGCTTCCCCAAGCCATTATGCTCTGAACGCCGCTCTCGTTCGTGCACACGGCACGCACAGGCTCTGCACACGGCACAACGTCTCCGGATCACACCGAAGCAGCAGACAACGGGTTCGGTTTCCGCATGATTGACGTGAGCGTCGCGTCATCATAACAGGCGATGGCGTCACCCACGTGGCGACCAATCACTGCTCGCCAAGTGAATTCTTAGGAAACCGAATCGTTACAGAATGCGACTCCAGCACACAGACTTCGATATGGCAAAGTTTTACTGAAACCCAATAATTGTCAATCCACAATAAAAACAAGAACAAAATGTTCTCAAACCCGGAAGAACAAAAAAAAAAAGACATAACACACAGGATTGAAGATATTTTGGTCCTTCATATCCAGGGACGCGTAGTACGCGGGCTTGCATTCCTACCTCCCATCCCTCACGTGTTCTTCCCGGTCTGTCGAACACAAAACTGAACGCCTGCTCACCCAAATGGTTGCTTTCACTCACTTTCGCTCGCTACCTTTCGGCTTAACTACAGGCACACGCTTGATGAGGTGGAACTCCGTGAACAGCACGTTGTCCTCTACGAATTTACGCTTCGGCGCAAACTTTTTCTTCGTCTTGAGCTTTTTTTCAACAGGCGGTTGACCACTGGTTGAGGGAGATTTTTCGACCTGATCTGAATTCGATTGTGCACCTACGGTGGGGTCACACTTGAGCGCACCACATGGGTGTTTCTTGGGCTCGGAGTTCTGCTTCGCCTCAACTGTCGGCTTTGCCTCAAGCTCGATGGGGAGTTTGGAAGGCGTGCCTTCCTTCTTACCCTCTAGCGACGGGCCTGGTTGGGGCTCGTGCTTTGCGTCAGGTTGCTGCTTCTCGGAGGTCGAATGTATTTTGGCTGCCGGGACCCGTTCAAATTTCTTGAACAATGAACTACTCACGTTGAGCTTATTCTTCTGCCTTGCTTCCAGCTTGCTCTTCAGCCCAAGCTTCTTCTTGGCGTTCGGCTTTGAGTTGGAAGTAGTCGCCTTTGCAAGCCGGTGATGTTCTTTCGACGATGTCTTCTTGACATCGAAACTCTTCTGCTGAGGCGCCAGACTTGGATTCGCCTTCGGTTCAGAGTTCTCAAAGGCCGGCTTCCCGTTAGCTTCGTCTGGCCGCTGTGGTCGGTCACGAGACGCATCGATCGCGCGACCGGGATCGTCTTTCGGCTCAGGCGCCATCTTTTCCCCAGCTGTGGGCTGCCGCTCGAGCAGGTGAACCGCTGACGAAGTTGAGTCAGACTTTGCCACGATAACCTGAGTTTCTCCAGTTTGCATCTCCTTGTCGATTGCAACATCCTTGGCTTTCTCGGTATGCTCATCCCTAGTGTCTGGGTCCTTTCCGAACGCGGTGGCCGTAGATGGTGCCACGTTAGGCCTAGCACTCACCTCCTCCGAGTGCCCCTTGATCGGCGCCAGTGGCCCGCTGATCCCACTCGTCACAGAAACCCCGCTTGTTGAGGCTTCGTCACCTGCTGCTGAAGGCTCCCGTGGTGATGCCTCGTTGGGATCCGGCAGACATTTCTGGCGCGCACAATCAGAACAGCCGGCCTCGCACTCCCTCCTGACAGCGGAAAAGTTAAACTCGGAAATTGATAGACCACTACCAATGTAACCGAGAAACGCTGTCAGTTCTCGTCTTGATCGGAATTTGCGGCCTTGGGGGCTGTAGATGTACACGTCATATCTACCCGCGGTGCGTCCACTTTTTCGCTGGCAGACCTTGCGGATCCATCCCGCAGGAACGCCGCACCTGGTGTGGAACATGACTTCACGATAAGCAGTCGGAAGAGCTAGGGATTCGCGCACGGACTCTTGACTGCAGCCAGCGGACGATTCCGAGCACACACGCGCTGCTGCTTGCTAGTGCAATCAAGCCGACGTGAACTTGACAACTCTGCTCACCCACGAGCCCTGATGTCCACGAAAACTCCTTGTTCCACGAGGAATGGTGTCCACCAGGACCAGCCCTCGCAAAGTAAGTCATGCATCATAGGTGGCGCGATTCAACACCTAGCTCACAAGAAGTATTGCTTGGGACGACGAAATCTTAAAACAACAACAATAATAATATTAGTAAATAAAGAAACTGGAATGAATAGAGGTGCAAACACATATTTGAAAACAGAAGGAGCCTAGTGCCCCCTAAGTGCAGACACAAACTGCTATTTCTGTCGTACCCATCGCGTACACACTGGTGCGCGACGGAATACAACGGAATTGTCGAAAACATCGTCTCTGTGGTTTAAACCGAAAACAATGTCTTTTATACACCGTCATTAAAGGGTGCACAAATAAAGTTCCATGACGATGATGCTACGAAGCTGGCAACAGCGCCACAAACTCATTCAGTGTGTTCCTGCTAGTTTCAGCCATGTATAGGTGCCCCGCTGCTACCCCTCTGATGGTAAGCTAACCGCACCTCATTGCTTTTGTAACAAATAAAATAATATCGATCAATCCACCCGTAGATGCAAATTCCTTCATCCAAGGCTCACCCTTAAAAAAGAAGCGTGTGTTGTGACTTAAAATGGCACAGAAACACGCCAAGAGATGTTCGCCACTTTTTAATGCAAAGGTATAGGCGGAAATATCCTTGCGAATAAGTTATCTAAAATAACCTTTTTTTTCAGTTACTTTTTTCGCCTTTTATTTTTGACTATGTGATAGCATGAGGTGTGTGCAAAAGAACATAGAGATTACTGCAGTTTGCCGACCAGCCTATATATCACTCTCCGGAGCAGTTTAAATCGCAATTTTTATCAGCCGTATTATAACGAACAACTCTTTCCAATTTTAACAACGCAGCGGAAAATTAACTGTGGCCTTCGAGATTCGTTTTTACAGCTCGCCGGTGTCTTGATGCGGACATACTGACAGGCGCAGACGAAGACAATGGCGGCTACGTAACTTCTAGCGTCTGCAGTACGGCAAAGCAGGGCCTTCGAACTTGTTTACATTGTCGCGGAAGAGGTGGCGGTGCGATGTGGAGACTAATGGCACCCTGGACAAACCTTACAAGTGCGCACCAGGGCTCCCTGGCGCGATTTGTCGAGGAGACCGTAAGAGGCCGAGCCGAAGGCAAATGCATTGTTTTTTCCTGACAAACCCGGCAAGTAACAGTGGGAAGTCTCATACTGAACGGTTCGGACCATAAAATACGATCTTGCCGCCGAAACTTGGGCAAGAACAGAGCAGCGGTAAGCTCTTTTCTTTTTTTCCATAGCTTGCAAAGGAAAACGCAGGTCTCCGTACTACTGAACGTTCTAATGCTAAATACTGCAGTAGTGCTGGCTATAGTTGCTCTGTTTTTGTTTACTGGAATTATTGGGTTGCAGGGATGACCGCAACACTTCGAGAAAATAAAATGACGCAAGCAATTTCATTTACTTTTATTTTTCTCCAGTTCTTGCAAAACGCCTGAGACCGGGATTGGTCGAGTGCAGCACTGAACGCGGACAAAAAGCTACGGGATTATCGTCCTACTATTTATGCCTTGCCTAAGTTACTATTAGACAATAAAAAGAAAACAGCCTACACACTATGAAAAGTTCTACGGGCCGCAGTTTAATACGGACTTTACTACATCAGAGCACATGCGACAGCTATGACACACCAAGAAGAACGGTTCCTAAGCAGAACAGGTGGTATAAAAACGAATACATCTCCGGCGAGCGGTACTCACAAATTATAAGATCCAAGAAGGTACTCGTACATCCACAGTGAAACTGGCCTTCAAAGCTCAGACGGTACTCAACCCACAAATAAATCACTACTCGCACGCTGGCGCAAAGCCGAAGCAGCACAACACAAGCACACGGAGACACGCAGAGGTTGTTCGTACAACTCGCCGAAGAGCATAAACGGACGTTGCAAGGCTTTGAAGTGCACACGCTGCGAAAGCAGCCGTTTAGCGACGAATCGAACAGGAAGCTTGTTTACTTATGCCCATCCTCTAACCGCATATTGTACTCTTTAACACAACATAGCACGGGATAGGATAGAGCGCAAAAAAGCGCTAGCCGCGTATCTTGTTCCATCAAGCCGCTAACGACAACGACCAGCGACTGATTCAGAAAAGCTAGTGAAAGCACTGAATGCTAAGTGGTCAAATCAAACCTTTCAACCGCTGGGGCGTCCAGCCTGATTGGCTCATAGATGTCACGCGGCTCAAAAAGGGCGCGAAAACGTCTGAGGTTTTCGCAGGCTTTCTCCTTGCCCTCCGGCTCCCTTCCGGGACCGTTACACATTGCTAGGTCGGACGGCGTCGGTTGTGAGAGAGCGAAACGGGCCGTGCCCATTCGCGCTTCGAGCCTTTTTGGTGGGTAGAGCTAGGTAGCACCCGGTAAATCACATCGCTGGCTTTTTGGCGCGCCCTCCGACGCAACGTCCTCCGCGGCCGTGTTGGTGTGCATGCTACTAATTGTTTATTTTCCAGTCATACGATGGCGCGTTGGCGACACCAATATTTGTCTCGAAATAGGGGTTTGAGGCTGCCCTGCTGTAGCAAATTATTACGATCGAAAGACTGCTTGAATAACGCAGCACTTACGGATAGATATGCTTTTGAGGCTGCCGCAGAACCGTAACGTAGGAGCCTCATTCAAAGCTACATTATTCGTATACAGTAAGGCCGCATGTTCGGCCAAAACCGATGCCCCTCCAGAAGGGCAGTTTTGCCGGCAAAACTTAGCCGACCGTAGTTGCTGCTGCTGCTTTCTTGCTAAATAGCTCAACACCGGAACGCGCACACATAACAAGTCACCTCGCACGTATGGACTTCATCCCTACAGACGCTCCAATGGCTGGATCAACAGAATTACGCAATGAAGCAACAAATCTAAATAGCGCACCATTCCATTATTAAATCGAGTAACTTTCTTTGGCCATCTCTCGTGTTTTTGTGGTGCAGGTGTTACCGCGCGAGGGCTTTGCTGGGTCCGAAGGTTGAAATGCTGTGGCCGGTGGTGTCGGCTGTGTAGCGTTTCTCGGCTGGTGAGTCCGCTACACGTCTCCTGTCAAAATGTGCCGCTTCGTCTTGCCGGCTTACCATAGCTTCGCTTAGACAGACTCCCCGCAGTGCGTGGGATCTGCAAGGTCTTTTTTTTTTTCGCCCCATGGGTTAGATCACGGTACATTATATTTAAGTAAACGTGTGCCATCGATATTCGCAAAGAAGCTACATAAGTGGTCTGTGACCTGACTGTCTGTAACTAACTGTTCGCTACCTGAGGCTGCTCACTTTCGATCTCCGTTGGTGTTGACCTGCATCGAAATTTTCGACCGCGATTGAAAGACAAAGAATGATTGTGTAGAAAAAGTTCATAAAGCATGCTTGAAAATGACGCGGAGCAGCGCTTTCTGCATTCACTGGAGCACGCCCGAAAGTGTAGCACGTGTGACATGTGCATCGCCCATCGAATCCAGTCTGACATCTCGAGTCGTAGTACTTCGTTTTGACTCGAGCACTTCGATTTTAAACTGAAGTAGTCGATTCGTATTCGAAATATCAACGATTATTCGCATATCCCTGTCACTAGCGCCACCGAAGTTACAAGTACGAAAATGGAGCCGGTTAAATTAAACGCGCGTCGATTTACTAAGAATCCGCAGACTAGCACCACTTTCGAGATATCGAAGCACAATATTAGCCCGCGCCTGTCTTCTCGCCCATCGCTTGCGTCACCGATTCTTCCACCGGTCACCCGCGAAGCTTCTGATCGTGAAATGTTTCTGGCGTCGACAGCCTCCGAGTACACACCGATTGGTGCGCGATTCGGCAAATTAATCTCCTCTGTGATATTCGCTCTCTATTTCCGCGGCCTCCTTTAAGGCGTTCGACAGCTTGACAAATATTCCGCAGCTAGAGGCACGTGAAGGGACGAAAGCCAGGCGGGCGCACCGTGCAACCATCGCCGCATCTGTGCAAAGTGCGCGGCCATGCGTGACCCGGAGGACCCGCACTGCTCCCAACCTCCCACGCCAGCAAGGCACCCTGAAAATTGTCCGATCCCCATCACGCCGCGCCAGCGGAATGGGACGTAGTATCTCCATTGTCTTACATGACACACCAAACGTGATAACGCCAGGGTAGAAGCTCCATTATGCGGCCTGCTGTGAATGCATTATTATTAATTATTATTATTATTATTATTATTATTATTATTATTATTATTATTATTATTATTATTATTATTATTATTATTATTATTATTATTAGCGCACATCTATATTTAAACATCGATTCTGTCAAAAGCCTTCCATCTCCACATAGAGCTAACACAGACACTCACGTTACCTACCTTCACCTGTAGACGCAACAAATCGAATGTTCTTCACAAATTAATACATGAAAAAATCTTCTGCTCGCACTTGCTTTATAATGTGTGTTTTTACATTCCGCAGAATTTTTACATTCTTGTGCCTCTAAAGGCACAAGAAAACAGCGTGCCTTACAGCCTTCAGATTATTGTAGCCATCTATCTAAAGTGCAGGCGACATATAACGCCCATTCAGAGTGCCTGGATATCTTGCTGCCTAATTTTAATATTTTCCTGAAAGGAGTTGCAGAGGAATTTCAATAACTGAACAAAAATTCTCATATCTGTTGTGTTTTCCGTGATTCTCTCATCCTTTCTTCTGTTTCTCCTCTTTTACTTTGTATTCTCTTCCTGTACTCATTTTATGCTCTGTTAAAATCTCTATTCGCCAAATTACTATTTTTTTTTTATGTGCGCGCGCTTGTGTATGTGTGTGTCAGCGAGCACTGTTTTTCTTGTGCATTGTTTCGCTGAGTGCGTCAGCACCAAGAGCCTCAAGTTTGTTCCTAGGCACTTCAATAACCGTATTTGAGTGATTGATTTATCCTCCTTCTACCGCACATCCCCGTGCCTTTGTATCTTTATTATTTTTTTATTTAAGCAGTACATTATCTTTTTGTTAGATTGCCTGTGTGCCAGTATCAAAACCTTATGGTTTTTATTGACTCTCACACACTGTTCGTGTTTTCCTTTTTCTCTCGTCTTTCTTTTGTTAATTCACCTTGGCTTCTGCTGGTTTTAAACTATTCCTTTTATAATTGTTTTCAATTTCATGCTTATTTTTCTGTATTTGTATTCGTATTTTTTATACCCGTGCGCCAGCACTCAAATCTTCTTAGGATTGTTCCTGGGCACGTTAAAGAAACGATTGATTACTGTTATTATTATTATTATTATTATTATTATTATTATTATTATTATTATTATTATTATTATTATTATATGATCGTGCAGAAAAGGAGACGTAATGTAATGGATTACAACAAGTCAATAAAAAATAAAAGCTAGTAAAGAAACATAGAAGCGGATTCGAAGTAAACCAACACGGCGCTAGAGAACTGATATATATTTCGCTGCATGCGACCAAGCAGGTAGGGGCACTCGTCGCGGTCCCTACTTAGCGGTCTGTTTGTTTCAGCGGTGACTGCAGACACAAAGCTTATTTGAAGCGCAAATGACGCAAGAACAAAAAAAAAAGAAAGAAAGAAAAAGAAAACGAAAGAGTTTCCCCTTATAGCCCTTTGTATCTGGAAAGCCAAAGCATTCGGCGGAAGATTTTAGAAATGAATATATCTCAAAAGTGGTGCTACTCTCAGGATGTAAAACGGACATGCCTTGGGCACTGACCGACTTGTGTGCCCTAAATGAATCATTTTGAAAGTAATTACGCAATATCAGATAACTAATGAGTTAATAAGGGGATCGAATCCCAGCCACGAATCTCTCTCTCTCTCTCTCTCTCTCTCTCACACACACACACACACACACACACACACACAATGGCTGCTTCTCTGTGCACAGGGCTAGCATGTGAAGCCACTGCAGCGAAAGAACAAAGAAAAAATACGAACAACACAAACCGGACACCACTGTGACCTCGCTAAGCAGAAATGCTGGCTCTTGAATTTGTCTTATATTGGAATTCCATCATTCGTAAAGAACTCGTACAGTTTGAATGGCTTTGATTCTGAATTTTCGGAACAAGACTCTAGGTCTGCGGGCCATGGTGCCCGGTCTTGCGTTTTTTCTTCTTTTTCTTTTGTTCTCGGAACGTCGGTTTCGTCAAGTGTCAGCCAAGTAGCCCAAGAACAAGTTATCTTAGGGCTAGCAGCCTGACCCTACGCCTTTACACCGAGATCATGTCTAAGGCGACGCAAGCTATACATGCGAAGCTGCAGCAGGAGCAGCGTTGAAGCCAATATAGATAGTGTGAAGGTCCCTAAACTCCGAGCTGCCAACCCCGCGATGCGTCAGCCGGCAATCAAGTCTCCCAGCACGCACTTAGTTCTCCCCTCTGGAATTTTCGTCACCACTCGGCGACTTATATCTCCTCGCTGTCACTTTACTTTTAACGCGACCCAGCACGAGCGCTCCGCTGCGCACACTTTGCTTTGTCACGCTATATGCTAGCGTTTCTTGATTGCTATGCAAAGCAACGGTCCTAGACATTTAAAATGACAGACATATCCATGCTAACTCTGGCACCACTCTTAGAAAACCCACATATCTTTGGTCTCTTTGAGGCCCATTAGCGCACTACACGCAACTGCGATGCAGAACGGTACAGTACTTCAGCATGCGCTTGAGCCAAAGGAGTGCACAGAACTACAAAAGTCGAGTGCCCTTTTCGCATCAAGCGAGCAGACATAACATGTAGCTTTTTTTGCATGCATCGCGTCTGAGAGGTGTAGAGGAAGCACGACGTGCAAGAGGACACCCCAAAGGAACTTGCGAGGGTAGGAATGCAAATACTGGCCCTTCCGATTTGAGGAAGCGCAAAAGTGACGACTGAGCGACCTCGAGAGGTCATCGGCGCATGTCCCACTCGACGACACGGCGCCGCCGCACACGCAAGCACAGGCCGCAACACCCGTGCGCGGCGGGGTCGCCACGCGAGACGCGAATGCGGAATTGGCCGCGGGGGACCGCCGTAAACGCAACGGCGCGTAGACGAGATATGCGAGTGAACCAACCCGTGAAGTGCAAGTTATTAATAGGTCCCCGTGTCGAGCCCGCAGCTGTTGGGCAAGAGAGCTTACAGGTGACAGAGTTGCGTAACTTAGTCAGCCGTAACGTTTATCGCCGGAATTGGCCATTCGGTGCGCCGAATGATAAGAAGGGAAAATAAAATGGAGCGTTACAAAATGCGGCCCTTGACAGTGAATAAGCACCAAGTATCCTACGCTTCTCGCAATTTTTCGTTGTGGTCTGGTGCATTAAACACGTATTCAGAATATACAGCCTGAGGATAATAAATGCTTGTTTTTAAAAGCGACATGACCTAAAATTTTCATAAATTCAAATCACATCACGCAACGCATAGTTACAAACGACACCTAGTACTAGTACTGCTCTCTTCGTTAGCACGGCGCAGAACGTGCGGTGGTAATAATGAAATAGTTAATCCTCTTCACTTTTCCTGCACGTTTCAATGCTCAGTGCGCTATTAATGAAGTTCGGTGTGCTAGCACAACAAACCTAAAAAATTTTCCTCAAGACAGTACAGCACCAATTAATGTGGACTTTCTGCCATGACCCGCGACTTCTTAACGGTGGCGGAGAGGAATGTTCTACAATACACAAGATTCTACGGCTGCGGGCGACGATTTGAAGACGGCCAAAAAACACGACTTCGCTCAACTTGCCGCCCGATACAGACTCGCTTTCCTCGATCCAGCTTCTCCACAAAGCGGGGCCGCCACGCGCAGCGCTACATCTGCGCTAACCGCAAGAAGAAACGATGAGAAAGCTGCAGCACGAAAAAAGATGAGAACGCCGGCCGCAGTGTCGCCCCGCCTTCGTCCGGCGCTTTTTCCTCGGCAAGGCAGCGCCAGCAGAAGCTGCCGTCACGTGGAGGGGACGACAGTCCGTCGCTGCGGGGTCAGAATCGAAGACCCCCGCAGAGTTGTTCTCGGAATGTCCTGGCCCGCGGGCGAGAGCTCCGCGTCGGCCAGCTGCCAGCGGCTGCTCACGAGCAGGCGCCGGTCCACGTGCAGCGCGGCGGAACCCGATCGGATTTCCGCGCAGCACGCGCCAGCCGACGTCTTCCAGAGCAGCACCCGCCCCCTTGCAGCGGGGCGCGACGACCTCCTTTCCTCCTCGACGCTCCCCCCCCCCCTCCGAGAGGACTGCCGCCAAATCGAATGCTTGACGCTGTATTTCTTTCCTCCGTTCAGCCTTTACGAGGCCTCTGCAATCACGCGCTGCAGCAAAACCCCATAGGCAAGCGTGTGGGCCGCAGAAGAAATTGCTCGAATTATCAGCAGCTGTCCGAGAACGCACACACGGTTTGCGTGGGCCCCGAACATAACCAAACCTCTCCTGTCACTGGCACGGGTTGAATTATTTGAGTGGGATTTGCAAGGATAATACGTGCAGTTATGAAGTCGAAAAAAAAAAATGAACTGCACTCGAATTGCAAAATCTTCAGCGAGACAGTTACAGGAAAGAAAAAAATACAACTGGCCTCAAGTTTTGTCTACTGCCTTACTGCAGCGGGCACTACAAGGTTCATTACATGGGACATAGCCAGTGGCCTACCGAACACATTTACCCCCCGAAATTTCTGTGCTCCTGCATGCCTCCTGCCCCCCCCCCCCTCCCTCGTCTGCCCACCCTCCTTAATTTCTAAATCATGCGACATTGTTGTTTTCAATATAAAGACATTAACTAGCTTTATACAATCACTGTCTACATTCGGTGACGTCATAAGGAGGTGGTTAGAACGTGGCTTCACCACCCACGTTCGGTCATCTTCCGACTTATAGTCATCACTCACACCTCGGCATAATTACTCTATTTGTGCGCAAGTCTAACCTACAATTCTATTGTGCTTAGCGCAGAAACTGGAGACGGACAGAAGACGTACACGCAAGTATTCTGTCCGTCTGGTCTCAAGTTTCTGCGCTAAGCTCTTGAACAGAACGGTAGGTTAGACTTGCGCACAAACAGATTATGCCAAGGAGTGAGTGCTATGTCGGAAGATGACTGAATAGGTGTCCTACCAGCAAGGCCCTTGCAAAACTACAATTCTAGTTTAGGGGTTGTCTCATCATCAATACAGCAGATCCTCGTTAAACAGAACTTCAAGGGAGCGGAGAAATATGTTCCGATTAACAGGAGTTCTGTTTACTGAGAAAGATGTGCAGAAACGCTGCACTATATGTCATACACCTTCTTAACACGTTTAGGTATATTAAACATAAGGAAGTGAATAAAGCAGCTAGCTTGTCCCGCGGTTTGAGTGCGATCGACGGCTACAGGATTGTTTGGAGGAAGCACTTCTGATGTTATCAAAACAAAAACATAGTTCTTACTGTTCCAGTCGGTGGCCGAATAAGAAGCGGTCCTGTAGGGCCCGCGGAGCCCTAATTATCGACCGGCGTACGGTCAGGCATCCGAAATTTCGGTTGTCCTTATTTTGGTCGTCTGCGGGGCGAGCGGCGGTGCCGCGAAGCTGTACAGGTCAGCACGTGCTATGCATTAAAAATAAACCAAATGCTTGCCTGCTTGAGTCTTTGCCATCGCGTTTTAAGGATGGCTTTAGAATACAGGTGCCGCAAAAAATACATTTCAGATCCTGCCTCATTCTGAAAAAAAAAAAATACTTTTAAAACTTGCTTCCGTGGTTCCGTTTGCAGAGCGTTGGGAAATTTTTGGTTGCGATTAACGGAAGGTTTTTTTTTTCTCGCTTTTTTTTCTTCAATACCCAAATACAATACTGACCCATCTGAGGCTGTTTAGTTTAGTTGACAATTTCGTTTAGGCTATTTTCGTTTACCGAGATTCTACTAGATTTTGAAAAGGTGGCTGTATGACCTCTTTCCCGAATTGAACCATTGAATTGAATTGAATTGAACTTTATTCTCCTTGAACAAATACACAAGGAAGGAGCAGCCACAAAAAGCTACTGAGATTAGTAGCTTGACGAGGTGGCTGCCCCTTTATACAGCAGCAGCAGCAGTAGTTATGAAACAATTTTCTTACAAATGACTGCTTTCATACATATGCACGGACAATGATTGCACAACGGAACATAAGTATTTTGCAAAATACAAAAGAGCACTTCACATTAATGAGCAAAATATATGAAAAATAGATAAATAAATGCATCATAGTTCACAGGAACTGATCTCGCATTGTTTTTTTGGACAACTATGACACATCTACAGATTTGTTGGCAAAATTATTGAGCAGAGCTGGGAGAGTAAAAGCGATCGATTGTTTCGCATAGTTGTTTTGAGGTGTAGGTATGTGCCAAATATTATGGTGACGCGTAGGGTATACGGCAATATTTTCTCTTAATTCTGAAATCTCGCTGTAAAAAGAGTTGTTCTTTTTTGTGGCCGAACAGTATGTCTGAAGTAAACGATAATTATAAAAATCATGGACATTTATAATCTTAAACTCTTTAAAGAGTTGCTGCGTGTGAGAATCATATGGGACGTTTGCAATTATTCGCATAAACTTCTTTTGAATTAGGAACAGTCTGTTTAGATTCGTTGTTGTTGTTGTGCCCCATACTAGGTGGGCGTAGGATAACTGAGAAAGGGCTAACGAGTTATATAGTAGTAGTTTTATACATTGAGGAATGATATGTCTACATTTGTTTAGCATACCCGCAGTTTTGCACAATTTTTTATGAGTTTCGCGGATATGGTCATCCCAAGTTAATGTACTTGAAAAATATACGCCCAGCACTTTTATGCATTCTACTATTTCAATCACATTGTGACCAAGTGTAATCAGTGGCAAATTTACAACCTTATTTTTTGGTCTGAAGAGTATTGCTTTTGTTTTTGCGGTATTAATAAGTAAGGAGTTGCACTTTGTCCATTCCAGTAACAGCGGCATTGTTTCATCAGATATCTTTTGTATTTCGTCAGTTGTTTTACCGGTGATTAATAATGTAGTGTCATCAGCATAGCAAATTGATGTTACATGTGGATTTGAGGTAAAGGAGTGTAGGTCGTTAACGTAAACACAATATAAAAGTGGCCCCAATATGCTGCCCTGAGGTACTCCCATCTTTATGCATTTAATATCTGAAGATGATGTTCCTATTATTACATACTGCTTACGATGCCTTAAATAAGAAGCTAAGAGGTCATACGCAATGCCGTGTACACCGTATGACTGCAATTTATCAAGTAGTATTTCATGCTGTAATGAATCAAAGGCTTTTGATAAATCTACATATATTGCCAGTGTTAAATTATGGTCTGAAAAGTTTTTTAAGATTATTTCCTTTTGCTTTAGCAGCGCGGTTACCGTCGAACAATGCTGACGGAATCCATGCTGAAAATTGTGTAGTAATGACTGCTTAGAAAAATAGTTAGACAATCTTATATACAAGAGCTTTTCTATCGCTTTGGAAAAAACTGGTAAAATCGATATAGGTCTATAGTTCTTCAATACATTTCTGTCACCGCCCTTAAAAATTAAGGTTACTTTTGCAATCTGCATGTTTTTTGGAAATACACCAGTGGAGAGGATGAGATTAAAAATGTGCGTTAATGGACGCGCTATCTCATATGCACTGCATACTTTAGTGGTCCTAATTGCAGGTTGTCTACGTCGCAAACGCTACTGTTTTTAAGGTTTGTTATTGCGGAAGCTACCTCTTGAGCATCTGTTGGGCAAAAAAATATGGTGTTTGGGGTTGTGTAAGGTCTGTGTATACTTTTGTGTTGTTGTACTGCATTACTTGTGAATTGGTTAATGAAAAAATTGTTGAACAGATTGGCTAAAGCAGAACCAGAAACATAATCGTTACCGTAACATATTGAGTCAATTTCGTTGGAATCTTGGTTACGCCCGAGCACAGTGTTTATTTTTTCCCAGGTTAGGTTGGTACGCTTAGTGTCATGTGAAAAAAGATTAGAGTAATACGCCGACCTCGCTTTCCGGAGCAACTTCACAACGTTGTTTCTAAGCCGCTTAAATTCAGCAAATACATTTAGGTCCTTGGTTTTAAGGAAGGTGGCGTAAAGTTGTTCTTTCGTTTTAATTTTATCGTATATATCCTTGCTCACCCAAGGTTTTCTTATTTTGTGTGTCCGTTTAGCAGTTTTTGTGGGAAAACTTGCGTGATAAGTATTTTTTACAACATTAAGAAATTTGTCATATGCCTTATCTGCATCTTTGATTTCATATATGCACTCCCATGTAACATCCAAATCGCAAACGCATCATCAAACTGGAAGATACTTTTCTCTTAAGGGGCCTAAAGCATTTGTCTAACGCGAATGGGACCGAAACATCCTACAGGACCGCCAACGATGCCAATCTGAGCCTTCATAAAAAAAAAAGTGTATTCGATAAAGCGGCCACAAATCGATATTCCCTACGGGGGACGTAACAGACGATGACTTAAGGTGGTAGGACTTAAGGCCACATTCCAAAGTCATTTTCCCCCCAATATTGATCTTTTTTTTTTTTTACATTTTATGTATGCCCAAAGATTCAGCAACATGACGCAAAAAAAAAATGATCTTCCTATCATCATTAGTTTGGAACAGTGAATTTTCCAATCCCTACCCTCGTATTGCGAAACCGAAAATCAGTACTATTTCTTTCATATAATATTATTTTAAATACTTCTTATTTTTCATTTTATGTTGTCACCGAGTAGCCACACGAACAAAAGGAGACCCTAGTTCCTCTCAATGGGGCTCCAGCTATGAAGCTAGTGAATTTGAGGCCTCTGTGTAGTTTTCGACAACTTTCACATGGTTTGAAGATTTGTTTACGTTTTGCTCAAAACTAGATTTTGTTCAACGCAATGTTACGCAAACTATGATAACTTTTTTTTTGTGTGTGAACACTTTGATGTGAAATTTTGTATACTCATTCCTCACATAGAGATGCGTGCAGATGTGTACATAGAGATGTGTGCAATATTTCTGCATTTACAGCTCATTTTGCAAATAAATTTGGTTCAAATCAGCAATTTTTTCACTTTGCGTAGTTTTTCAAAGATTACTTTCTTAATATTTACCACATTGCATTTATCCTAGTTCATTGCACAGGTCCCCACTTAGCTACACAAACGACAAAGCTTTACTCAATTCAGCAATTCATTAGTTACGTATCACTGCTGGTGCGACTAGTACTTTTACCACATCTTATGACAAAAATTACCAGCCAAAAAATAAAATGAACCATTTCCTGCACTTTAAATAGTTGAATAAATTAAATAAGGCATGTTTATTCAGAAGAAGTTGTTTAAATCCTGCCTTCCAATTTAAAGAAAAGTTTTTGTGTATGGCACCTTAAGACGCGCGTGAATTGAAAACAATAATAAAAATAAAATAACAGAATAAGCCATCCCCCTAACAACCGTCGACGCTAATATGAATTAAGCTTTCACGCCTGTAACTCTACAAAGGCATACGCGGTAGATCGCGCCTTCGTGTAGGAATACACGATGTACCGCGTAGGCAACGATGGATGCGACGAGTAAATGAACAGAGGTTATACAACATAGACATCGTTACCTTGCCTTTCCATGGGAAGAGTGCCCTGTAACGAGACAGAGCGAAAAGGGGCTCTGCGATACCCTTACCATCTAGTTCCTCGCAAACTTATGAACGAAACAGGATCATGCACTCGCGCACTCAAAATTGGAGGAGGGGTAAGATGCGCCCTGGGGGAAGGGCGTGCTCGTAAGCCGTGCGGTGGGTCGCATCCAAATCCCACTGCCGCTTGCTCCAACATCGCCCGCCGCAACACGCGGCCCCTTTTTCCTCGCCCCCGAGACCCCAGCCCCCAATGATGGCACTACTACACGACCGGATCTTTGCACACCAATAAGCGCGCATCTCGGTTCTAGCTGTATTCTTTTTCTCAGGGTAGCAACAAAAGACAGGGTAGCGCGATAGTGGAAGTCGACGGGTTTTTTTTCTTTCCTTTCGTTTCTTTTTTTTTTTTCCCTAGTCCTGCTTGCTGCTTTAATGAGCCTGAGCACTCGTACGGGGAACCAACGTCAGAAAAAGAACACAAGCACGCATGCGCGTGCACACGATGCACGTTAGAAGATATATATATATATATATATATATATATATATATATATATATATATATATATATATATATATAGAGAGAGAGAGAGAGAGAGAGAGAGAGAGAGAGAGAGAGCCCAGGAGGGGATCGCGCCGCGCCCACTTTCCTTCAGGGAAGCTACGCGCCCCCTTCTCACGCAGCGCGGCATCACCCCTCGCAGTCGGCGCGGAGAACCGTGTCCAAAGAGAGTCGTCAGGGTGCTCCCTTCTCACGCGCTGTTCTCCCCAGTTTAAATCGACGGCCAAGAGTTTCGATGGAAGACAAAAGAGCGCGGAGCCTCAATACCACTTGCGCCACTCGCCAAGGCGAAACGACACCGTCGAGCAGGCTCCGTCGTCGAAAAAGATTCGGACAACGCGAAAGGAAGCACAGAAACGCGAGAGGACGATCTCTGTGGAGAAATTTTGGCGGCGTGCACTGTCCTCTTTGTCACAGAACTTTGTGGACACTTCACGATTGCTCATACTATTCGCGAAGGCACCTGCACGCTGGTGCAGTTGCTATGCGTGCGAATATTTGGAGCGTGCTGACATTCCTTTTTTTACAAAACTCAACACATAGACCATCGGTCATGTCGAGCTGAATGCGCCGGTTTCCAGCAAAAGAATGGCGCTTCGGGTGATCTGGAATGCATTTGTTGTTGGCGACTTGCAGAACCGATAGTGACCAGTCGAAACGTGGAGGGGACAGCGCTCGTCCAGTTGGCCAAGCGGCCACTTGACGAAGCGATTTACCTCCAGTAGATATGACCTTCGGAGTTAGATAGACAATAAGGCAAGCTGAATATGAAATACGATGAGACACTGGATTGGAACGTGAGTTCGAACTCTCGCATACAACCAAACGCAAAACATTTGTGCCAGGAAGACAAAGAGAAAGCGTAAAGAGGGTGCACACCACAAAGAAAGGTCCACTCCGTAAATGTAGCTTTGCGATCGAAACAGTGCAACAATGTATATGTCTTCATCAGCGCAAAGGAACGTGTTTTCACGGGCCCTGTAGTTTTAAGAACGAGCGTCACCTACAATTAAGGGGCAACAATGCAAAACACGAACCGTACGCGAATACAGGGCAGAAATGCCACGCAGTCTGCGGACAGATTCTTTGGGAACTGTCTTCAATTAAAAACAAACGATAACTTGCCACTTTGTGCCTAACCGTCTTGTTTTTTTTTTTTTTTTGCACTGCTAACCTGTTTAGAGAGCAGCAAACGAAGATAAGGCCTACGAGGCCCACAAGAGCCACGGCCGCAATACAATCGCTCAACTAATTTCGCCAACGGGACCGTCTACAGTGCAGCGCTCTATGTACTGCTCCCAAGGCTTGCGAACAAATATGCCGCCACATATACCTATATATCTAGGACAGCGTGTAGAGGTTTATGAAACGCTCCCGCGGCGAGCGTGCGCAATGAAGTGGTAGAACAAGAAATAGCCAGGGACGAAGCAGCTCGCGAGGGGCGGTACGGCACGCCAGAGGCGCGGCGTAGCTCTAAGTTCATAGCACGCGTGCGCCTTGACGGTCGCTCTCCTTAGCCCCGTCATGGTGCAGCATTCCATCACAATCACTTCACCTGCTGTAGCGCACATTCGGTGGGCGCACCCAGGCGAGCTTTCGCCACGGATACCGCGAGCGTGCGACGGATAAAATCGCCACCTCGCACGCCGACAGAGGTTCGACCTTTGGAGGAGGACTGACACACTGCCATTTTCGGTGCGCTGAGCTCACGCAAGCAAATTCAGTGCGCCCTGAATATTAAGCGTCACCTCTCTGCTATGTACAAGGACCAGCCGAAAACGCCCTTGCCGACGCAAACGTCGTCATATGGCATCCGCTTACAGGTCTTGGTTCAGAAATTGAATCGCTGTCGGACCAAGAAAACCCAGTCTACGCTGCAGTTGTACAAATCGAACTGCCTCATTCTCGGAACACAGCGACAAACGCGACGAGAGGCTGACCCACGAAAACTGTGGCCAAAAGCGAAAACGTGACGCTTGAGTATATAAGAATCGACATCATTACCAAATCACTTTGCAAAATGGCTTGTTTTGCGCACTTGTGCGCAAAACAAGTCAGCGTGCGACCTACGATCCATTTACAAGGCGCAAGCACCCGAGGTTTCATTACATGGCTAAAGCCCGCAAACTAATGTAAAATACTCGCCGAGCTTTCCGACGTAACAGTGACAATATTATAGCATTCGCGTGAGAGACGCACTGTTCAGCCTGAACAGTGAACTTGTAACAAAAAACAGCCAGAAGTTTCGGTATGCCTGTGCTAGTTTGCACTCTCGATTACGGCCTCCTTTCACTTAGGCGACGAACAAAGCTTATAAATTGTTCCCCACAAGTACACGACGCTAATTTATCTCACCAGGGCACAATGCACAAACCCAAGCACAGGCCAATCTTTTGTTAGATCATTCATTCTCCTGTCATATAATATTTACGGGCTCAACCTAGCTTCAATGGACGCGTGAGCACCGCCGGCTATTCGCAAATAGTTCGTGACGATGCTGGAACGAATATCGCTGATGCGAGTTGGAGAAACGGGCAAAGCAATAGAAGCTTCAATATATATATATATATATATATATATATATATATATATATATATATATCGGAACATTTCGCACTTCCGTGGCTCACGCTATGACGTGACACGGCGCAATGACACGGGTCAGTGAAGCAGTCCGGCAACCCTCTAGGCAAGAGTGCAGCAAAGTGGACCAGGATAAAAAAAGGAAGAAGAAGGAAAAAGGAAGAAAAAAAGACTAAATAAATTGGAGAGCAAACAATAGTAAAGGAAGAATGCAGAAAATCCATGAGAGTTTTTCTGCATTCACCTCTAAACTTAAGTGGGCACACCCCCAAATTTAGGTTGGCTCACCCCCATTTTCAAGTGGCCCACCTCCATATGTCAGGCTGACACACCTATAAATTTCATGTAGGCCCACCCCCAAATTTCAGTTGGTCCGCCCCTACTATAAGCTTCCCAATGCATTTTCCGTGGAGCCCTATGTATTCTTATGGTAGCTACCCAATCATCTACATTTACACTATAACAGCGAGTAAATGTCCTAACTTCGCAAATTACGTATTTTTGCGCAGATACAAGGCAGTACACCTTTAGCGTGCATTTTCGTCTGACGGAGCTGGGGTATTCGCCAAAGAATGCTGACGCATTAAAATAGAACCAGCGCGCGCTCAACTTCTCGGGACGAGAGAGAGAGAGAGAGAGAGAGAGAGAGAGAGAGAGAGAGAGAGAGAGATTAACCAGGGGCAAATCTTCGGTTTGCTACCATGCACTGGGGTGGAGGATATAGAGGTTGGAAAGAGGGCAAAGGAAAAGAAAAAAAAAGCACGAAAAGAAAACAAGAGCAGGTAACAAAAAAGGCGTTCCAATCACAGGCGTTCGCACAGGCCGGTCGATCTAAAGAAGCGCAGTGGTGCTTGCACGGCCTTCTGATGTAATGTTAAGACGCGTCGATGTTTCAAAATTCTTTCTTCCGACAGAGGCTGGTCGTCCAACTGGTTCAGCACGACGGAAAGCGATTGTCTCTGCACACTGTACTGCGGGCACTGGCAAACAACATACCCAATTGCTTCCGCGACGCCGCAATCGCCACATGCTGCGGTGTCAGCCAAACCTATGCGGAACGCCTAGTCCTCAGTGAATGCGACGCCCAACCATAGCCTACACAAAAGGGTCGCGTCTCTTCGGGGAAGTTTTGGTTGAACTCGAAGGCTTAAGTTAATACTTAAGAGAAACTTAATAAGAGGTACAAAATGAAGATTGTACAGGTCTACGCCCCTACATCCAGTCATGATGACCAGGAAGTCGAAAGCTTCTATGAAGACGTGGAATCGGCGATGGGCAGAGTGAAAACTAAATACACTATACTAATGGGCGACCTTAATGCCAAGGTAGGCAAGAAGCAGGCTGGAGACAAGGCAGTGGGTGAATATGGCATAGGCACTAGGAATAGCAGGGGAGAGTTATTAGTAGAGTTTGCGGAACAGAATAATATGAGGATAATGAATACCTTCTTCCGCAAGCGAGATAGCCGAAAGTGGACGTGGAGGAGCCCGAACGGTGAGACTAGAAATGAAATAGACTTCATACTCTGCGCTAACCCTGGCATCATACAAGATGTGGACGTGCTCGGCAAGGTGCGCTGCAGTGACCACAGGATGGTAAGAACTCGAATTAGCCTAGACCTGAGGAGGGAACGGAAGAAACTGGTACATAAGAAGCCGATCAATGAGTTAGCGGTAAGAGGGAAAATAGAGGAATTCCAGATCAAGCTACAGAACAGGTATTCGGCTTTAACTCAGGAAGAGGACCTTAGTGTTGAAGTAATGAACAACAATCTTGTGGGCATCATTAAGGAGTGTGCAATAGAAGTCGGTGGTAACTCCGCTAGACAGGATACCAGCAAACTATCGCAGGAGACGAAAGATCTGATCAAGAAACGCCAATGTATGAAAGCATCTAACCCTACAGCTAGAATAGAACTTGCAGAACTTTCGAAGTTAATCAACAAGCGTAAGACAGCTGACATAAGGAAGTATAATATGGATAGAATTGAACATGCGCTCAGGAACGGAGGAAGCCTAAAAACAGTGAAGAAGAAACTAGGAATTGGCAAGAATCAGATGTATGCGTTAAGAGACAAAGCCGGCAATATCATTACTAATATGGATGAGATAGTTCAAGTGGCTGAGGAGTTCTATAGAGATTTATACAGTACCAGTGGCATCCACGACGATAATGGAAGAGAAAATAGTCTAGAGGAATTCGAAATCCCAAAGGTAACGCCGGAAGAAGTAAAGAAAGCCTTAGGAGATATGCAAAGGGGGAAGGCAGCTGGGGAGGATCGGGTAACAGCAGATTTGTTGAAGGATGGTGGACAGATTGTTCTAGAGAAACTGGCCACCCTGTATACGCAATGCCTCATGACCTCGAGCGTACCGCAATCTTGGAAGAACGCTAACATAATCCTAATCCATAAGAAAGGGGACGCCAAAGACTTGAAAAATTATAGACCGATCAGCTTACTGTCCGTTGCCTACAAAGTATTTACTAAGGTAATTGCAAATAGAATCAGGAACACCTTAGACTTCCGTCAACCAAAGGACCAGGCAGGATTCCGTAAAGGCTACTCAACAATAGACCATATTCACACTATCAATCAAGTGATAGAGAAATGTGCAGAATATAACCAACCCTTATATATAGCTTTCATTGATTACGAGAAAGCGTTTGATTCAGTCGAAACCTCAGCAGTCATGGAGGCATTACGGAATCAGGGTGTAGATGAGCCATATGTAAAAATACTGGAAGATATCTATAGCGGCTCCACAGCCACCGTAGTCCTCCATAAAGCAAGCAACAAAATCCCAATACAGAAAGGCGTCAGGCAAGGAGATACGATATCTCCAATGCTATTCACAGCGTGTTTACAGGAGGTATTCAGAGACCTGGATTGGGAAGAATTGGGGATAAAAGTTAATGGAGAATACCTTAGTAACTTGCGATTCGCTGATGATATTGCCTTGCTTAGTAACTCAGGGGACCAATTGCAATGCATGCTCACTGACCTGGAGAGGCAAAGCAGAAGAGTGGGTCTAAAAATTAATCTGCAGAAAACTAAAGTAATGCTTAACAGTCTCGGGAAAGAACAGCAATTTACAATAGGCAGCGAGGCACTGGAAGTCGTAAGGGAATACATCTACTTAGGGCAGGTAGTGACGGCGGATCCGGATCATGAGACAGAAATAATCAGAAGAATAAGAATGGGCTGGGGTGCGTTTGGCAGGCATTCCCAAATCATGAACAGCAGGTTGCCATTATCCCTCAAGAGAAAAGTATATAATAGCTGTGTCTTACCAGTACTCACCTACGGGGCAGAAACCTGGAGG